>NC_084614.1:63927389-63997389 GCF_033978795.1 Nerophis ophidion
TTTAAATTGCAGTTTTATTATACGGTTGTTACAATTTCTTTACACTTCTTCAAACGCGATAATAAAGTTACATAATAGTAAACTTTGAAGTCATCAAGCGTCACAGAACGGATTGTGTTTCCACTATGAAAATAAAGAAAAACAGCACCATCTGCTGAATGAGCTGTGGCACTTTCCCATGCAACTGCATTTTACATTCAAAAGGTGTGGTAAGTGTTTTGTGTTTCTCACCTTCTTTTACAACAAGCTGGATGTGATGTTTTTCATCATTCCAAAAACCAGAAATCTGTACCCTGCAGCCATACATTCCGCTGTCCGTCTTTGTTACATTCAGGATCGTCAGGGAAACGTCGCCACCACTCAATGGACCCAGAAGCTTATACCTGTTTGTTTTTTCTTGGACCTTGAACCCATCGGTGCTGATGATTATGTTATTGCAGCTCCTCAGTGGTATTCGTCCATGGCCCCAGCACGCCTCAGTTTGTCCATGTTTCTTGATGTTGTACTTGCATGGCAGAGTGATGTTTTCACCAGTATAGCCGAATATACTGATGGATCCATTGACTGACACACAGAAAAAGTATGTAGTAGTTGCAGTAATGTTAGGACAAATAAAGTAAGTTAAATTACCTGCAGGTACGAAAATCATCAGCAGCAACTTTAGGCGGCCTGCCATCTCTCTGTCGACAACACCTGAGAATCTAACTTGTGAAGATCATTACCCGCTGTGAACTGAACATTATCAATGCTAGAATGGGAATGACGCGATCATGCGCTGAGTCTTTGCAACCACAGCTAAGGCATAACTTCATATGTTTCCTGTATGAAAAAGGCCTGTAGGTTTCACTTCCTGATGGTCGCGACTCACGAGGCACTTTCAGAATCACTCGTTTAGGGATACGTGTTATTTGCAATCGGTGTGTTTTTATTTGTTGAATCAGGATTTTTTTGTATGTGCGTGGAAATCACAAAAAAACATAACCACACACTAAAAAATGCTGGGTTATTTTGATAACCCAATTTATGAGTTGCTAGTGTTGGGTTAAATTTTGCAGTTATTTTTATGAAGAGCAAACCATATTTTGGGTTATAAGGGTATTATTTTGACAACATTTCTGGATTTTTAACATTATGAACTGTTTTTGGGTTGTTTTTCAACGAGTTATGCATTTTTGGGTAAAAGGCTTTTTTAAATTTCTTATTAAAAAGTTACTTTTTTCTTGAAGGGAATTTTATTATGGATTAATCTTATCAACATTATTTACAATCACCCAACATGGAGTTGGAATAACACAACTTTTGTGTGCAATAATTCAACCCAATAGTTTGGTTGGGAATAACCCCACATTAAATTATCATAACTCAACTTTTTGGTTAAATAATTTAACGCAAAAGTTGGATTGAAAAAAATCAACCCCAAATTTTTAACCCAACATTTTTTTGTGTGCAGGAGGAGCCTATCGCAGCTGCGCTCGAGCGGAAGGACACGTCGCCACCTCATTGCAGGGCCAACAAAAATAGACAGACAACATTCACACTCATAATAATTCATAATATAATATAGTAATATAAAATAATAATTATTTGATTGGATTTGAGAAACACCTTGCGGTGCAGCTCGGACACATCTTCAGTAAAGAACCGAGGTTCATTGGGTGTTTCGGGTCTTTGATCTCTATACACCCTCGCCTGAGCGACCCAACCGGGGCTGATTAGGCCCCGGCTTGTGTCCAAGCAGCGTACTATACTCCATCCGTCTCCCTTCTTGATCCACAACCACCTTGAGGCTTTCTCAGCAGCCTCGCTGATATTTCTGGTGGCTTTTCTCTCCAGCAACCCTCTGATTCCAAGAAGTCTGAAAGCGGTTATTCATCCTCTCCTTAAAAGACCTAACCTCGATCCTGACCTCATGGTAAACTACCGACCGGTGTCTCACCTTCCCTTTATTTCGAAAATCCTCGAAAAAATTGTTGCAGAGCAGCTAAATGAACACTTAGCGTTTAACAATCTATGTGAAACCTTTCAATCCGGTTTCAGGGCAAATTACTCGACTGAGACAGCCCTCGCAAAATTGACTAATTATCTATTGCTAACGATGGACTCTGATGCGTCATCTATGTTGCTGCTCCTCGATCTTAGCGCTGCTTTCGATACCGTCGATCATAATATTTTATTAGAGCGTATCAAAACACGAATTGGTATGTCAGACTCAGCCCTGTCTTGGTTTAACTCTTATCTTACTGATAGGATGCAGTGCGTCTCCCATAACAGTGTGACCTCGGACTATGTTAAGGTAACGTGTGGAGTTCCCCAGGGTTCGGTCCTTGGCCCTGTACTCTTCAGCATCTACATGCTGCCGCTAGGTGACGTCATACGCAAATACGGTATTAGCTTTCACTGCTATGCTGATGACACCCAACTCTACATGCCCCTAAAGCTGACCAACACGCCAGACTGTAGTCAGTTGGAAGCGTGTCTTAATGAAATTAAACAATGGATGTCCGCTAACTTTTTGCAACTTAACGACAAAAAAAACGGAAATGCTGATTATCGGTCCTGCTAGACACCGACCTCTATTTAATAATACAACTTTAACATTTGACAACCAAATAATAAAACAAGGTGACTCGGTAAAAAATCTGGGTATTATCTTCGACCCAACTCTCTCCTTTGAGTCAAACATTAAAAGCGTTACTAAAACAGCCTTCTTTCATCTCCGTAATATTGCTAAAATTCGCTCCATTTTGTCCACTAAAGACGCCGAGATCATTATCCATGCGTTTGTTACGTCTCGTCTCGATTACTGTAACGTATTATTTTCGGGTCTCCCCATGTCTAGCATTAAAATATTACAGTTGGTACAAAATGCGGCTGCTAGACTTTTGACAAGAACAAGAACGTTTGATCATATTACGCCTGTACTGGCTCACCTGCACTGGCTTCCTGTGCACTTAAGATGTGACTTTAAGGTTTTACTACTTACGTATAAAATACTACACGGTCTAGCTCCAGCCTATCTTGCCGATTGTATTGCACCATATGTCCGGGCAAGAAATCTGCGTTCAAAAGACTCCGGCTTATTAGTGATTCCTAGAGCCCAAAAAAAGTCTGCGGGCTATAGAGCGTTTTCCGTTCGGGCTCCAGTACTCTGGAATGCCCTCCCGGTAACAGTTCGAGATGCTACCTCAGTAGAAGCATTTAAGTCTCACCTTAAAACTCATCTGTATACTCTAGCCTTTAAATATACCTCCTTTTAAGACCAGTTGATCTGCCGCTTCTTTTCTTTCTCCTATGTCCCCCCCTCCCGGTCCGATGACCATGGATGAAGTACTGGCTGTCCAGAGTCCAGACCCAGGATGGACCGCTCGTCGGGACCCAGGATGGACCGCTCGCCTGTATCGATTGGGGACATCTCTACGCTGCTGATCCGCCTCCGCTTGAGATAGTCTCCTGTGGACGGGACTCTCGCTGCTGTCTTGGATCCGCTTTGAACTGATTTCTCGCGGCTGTGTTGGAGCCACTATGGATTAAACTTTCACAGCATCATGTTAGACCCGCTCGACATCCATTGCTTTCGGTCCCCCAGGGGGGGGGGTTGCCCATATCTGAGGTCATCTCCAAGGTTTCTCATAGTCAGCATTGTCACTGGCGTCCCACTGGATGTGAATTCTCCCTGCCCACTGGGTGTGAGTTTTCCTTGCCCTTTTGTGGGTTCTTCCGAGGATGTTGTAGTCGTAATGATTTGTGCAGTCCTTTGAGACATTTGTGATTTGGGGCTATATAAATAAACATTGATTGATTGATTGATTGAATGCTTGATGCACAGATTGCCCTAGAAAGCCCCTGCAGCCCACTTCGATAGGCTCACAGTGGGCCCTCCAGCCGCTCTCTCTGCATGACTCGACCAGCTCAAAGTATTTGGCCTTCTTTCGCTCATGGGACTCCTCCATCCAGTCTTTCCAGAGGACTGTAAGTTCTAGCAGCACAACATGCTTCATTGAGTCAGACATCAAGACAAGGTCTGGCCTCAGTGATGTCCTTGCTATGCTCTCTGGAAACTTCAGTTGTCTGCCGAGATCCACCTGAAGCTGCTAGTCACGGACTGTGGCTAGCAGTCTGGTTGGGGCCTTACGTCCTACCTGTGGTTTGTCCCCTGCCTTGACAAAGGAGATGTTATGCCTGACTGGGAGCTGGTGTTTGCTCTGCTGGATTCCAGTGCCAATGGTGTCTGCTACTGCCTTCGGCACCTAGTTGTGGCGCCATGTGTACCTCCACCCTCCCAGGGTTTTAGGGCAGCAGCTCAGGATATGCTCCAGGGAACCCCTTGCCTTGCACAGTGGACATTCAGGTGTTTCTGCTAGCCCCCAGCAATGAAGATTAGATGGACTTGGGAGGACATCATACACTGACTGGATCAGGAACTTGAGTCTTGCTGGTTCTGACTTCCAAAGTTTTGTCCGGGTGATCTTCCGGTTGATGCGTGGTCCCACTTTGTCCAGGATCCTTGCTGGCGCATGGCCGCTGTCTTGCTCCAGCGTTCCTCCTCAAATGGTAAATGGGTTGTACTTGTATAGCACTTTTCTACCTTTTTGTTCAAGGAACTCAAAGTGCTTTGACACTATTTCCACATTCACCCATACACACACACACATTCACACAATCACACACTGATGGCAGGAGCTGCCTTGCACGGGGCTAACCAGGACCCATCAGGAGCAAGGATGAAGTGTCTTGCACAAGGACACAATGGACGTGACTAGGATGGTAGAAGGTGGGGATTGAACCAGTAACCCTCAGATTGCTGGCACGGCCACTCTCCCAACTTCGCCACGCCGTCTGCACCATCAGCCGTCTCTCTCGACCCTGGGCTTTGTGGTAGCGTGGTCTTGTATGGACACCCAGCCTAGCTCGTCCAACTGCCACAGCACTTACTAAGACGCCATATGTCAGCCTTGCTTCTGCCTGGTCAACGGCCTCTTGTGCATTCCACTTCCTCCAAGTTCTGACCTTGATGCCAGCAGAGGAGACTCTGGTGTCAGATGAGTCTCTGTATATGGGCACTCTGGGTGTGCCCATATGGGGCGATGCTGCTTAGGCTTTTCGGCAAGCAAGGCCACCTACGCAGGTGCTGGTTGATGTTGTGTTCGAAGCCCTCCACAATGTTTACTGGGACTTCGGAGAAGAGCAGCGGCCAAAGGATTCTCGGCAGGATGCCATGCTGGTTTTGAACTTCCCGGGGAGGCCCGACTTGTCCACTGCTGAAAGCCAGGTCTTCAGAAGCCACATATGCTGACTGCACTGCTGCCTTGTCCTTTAAATTTAAACTTGTTGTGTTTCACAATTAAATTGAACGATTAAAATGCAGCAAAATAATACGAAATAACTGAAAAGGTCATAAAATAGATACATTGGTCATTAATTAAATCTTGGTTAATTAAATAATTAAAATGCAGTTATGATTAAAGTGCCGTTAAATATCTAAATAGGTCGTATAGTCATTCAATAATGACCATGGTTGAGGAATAATACATTAATAGATTGTATGTAAAGCGGCGGCATGGCGTAGTGGGTAGAGCGGCCGTGCCAGAAACCTGAGGGTTGCAGGTTCGCTTCCCACCTATTAACATCCAAATCGCTGCCGTTGTGTCCTTGGGCAGGACCCTTCACCCTTGCCCCCGGTGCCGCTCACACTGGTGAATGAATGATGAATGAATGATTGGTGGTGGTCGGAGGGGCCGTAGGCGCAAACTGGCAGCCACGCTTCCGTCAGTTTACCCCAGGGCAGCTGTGGCTACAGATGTAGCTTACCACCACCAGGTGTGAATGAATGATGGGTTCCCACTTCACTGTGAGCGCTTTTAGTATCTAACAATAGAAAAGCGCGATATAAATCTAATCCATTATCATTATTATTATTATTATTATAATGAAAGATTATATTTTACAGATTAATTAAGTAATTAAAGTCATTTAAAAGATTTACAAAATATATACATTGGTCATTGAATAAATATGCTTTCCATTAAATGTACTAAATATTATTTATAATTACACTTCCCAGTTCAATTAAATAAACACTGTAAAATTACGAATACAATGCCTTTATTGAATTACTGTATTAATAATATAGTAGTAGAAAATACAATATAATATAGTAATAATACATAATTATAACTCTTTAACTTTTGTTGTATTTCACAATTTAATTGAACAATTAAAATGCAAATAAAATATAAATAATTGAAAAGGTCACAAAATAGATTAATTGGTCATGAATTAAATCTTGGTTATGAGCTAACTATTTCATAATTAAGTTTATAGAATTATTGGAAGTATTTAACTTTTAAAATCAATATCTTGTGTGCTGGGTCACGCTATCTGCGTCATCACTTCCTGTCCAGGTTAGAACCGAATAAGTGAATTTTTCATCCAAAATAAAAGTGTACTTATCTTCGCGTGTTCTCACTTTTGGTTGTCTGTGGTGCATTCAGGTTAACGGATGCTGCAGGAGCACAGAGAAAATTGTGGCGTTACGGTCACCAGGAAGCGCAAAATAAAGCTGCACTGACGTTTAACGACGATGAGGAGAACGGTGAAAGTTTTGTCGTTGAAGAAGCCCGGCAGCTGAACCCGGCAGTGATAGAGGCCCGAGTCTGTAGGCCGCACGTTGAAGATGTAGAGATTGGAGACTGCGCTTGAAGACACAGACACAGAGTACCTGCCACACAGGAGGATAGTGGTAACCATCACAACCACATGCACAGATGGGATACACTTGCCCTCTAAGTGTCTTAAAAACAAGAGCTATTTTGATACAATTAGCCCCTGTCCCACTTGGAACAGGGGCTGGCTTGTGCTGGTACCATCCACACAAAAATTGAGGTCAAAGTTCATTTTCCAGCATCCATTTCGCAGGTAAAGGGATCAAATTGCTATGGGACTCACAGTCCTTCAGCATTGCATACCTGTATGAGCTTTTGTATGTCATCCGCTCGCCCGCCATGTTGACCAGTATGTTTTGGCAGGAGAACAGCGACGGTGTACCTTTCCCCCAACACAGGTGCATGCCTCTCTGCTTGGCCGCCTCCACACGGCACGGCAACGGCACTCTCCTCCCTACCAGCCCCACCACCGTCTCCACGGAACCCGCTGACGCACATCCTGGGGCGAGATGCATTGACTCAAAGTCAGATGATTGTCTGCAATAAATCACAACTGACATATAGTTTTCCCACCACTTTCTTTACAATAAACCTTACGTTTCTGGCTTCATTGACGCTTACAGGGCCCCTCTAATGCTGACAATCATAGTTCTAGACCTAAAGATTATATCTACAGGTCAAATTCCCCCCCAAAATGGACCCAGTAGTGATTTTAGGCTTGTTCTCTAACAAGTTTCTGCACATTTTGGAATGCCACCTTTCATTTCCAAAATGTCTTTGCCTCAGCTCGCTCGCATCACCTACAGAAGATCGGAGGCAATTTCATACTGTTTGGAATGTGTTTTGGTAGCATCTTCACCCCGAATTGTGGTACAGGCCTTTCTTCACCCTATATGGGAAATTGGGATCCAGTTCTGTGGATGACGTCATACCAATTGGGGCGTCATATCGAGTGTGGTGATGGAAAGGTACATGAGTACTGTGAGTTATCTATGATTACTCAAAATCAAATTGATATTATGGGCAATTACTGCCGGATACATTTTCAAGGGTAAAAAATACATAAAGAGAACTTAGTAGTGAAATTTTGGTCATCTAAACCAGTGGTCCTCAAATGGGGGTACGCGTACCCCTGGGGGTACTTGATGGTATGCCCAGGGTACGGGAGATTTTTCAAAAAATATTCTAAAAATAGCAAGAATTCAAAAATCCTTTATAAATATATTTATTGAATAATACTTCAACAAAATATAAATGTAAGTTCATAAACTGTGAAAAGAAATGCAACAATGCAATATTCAGTGTTGACAGCTGTATTTTTTGTGGACATGTTCCATAAAGATTTTTTTTTTTTGTGAAGAAATGTTTAGAATGAAGTTGATGAATCCAGATGGATCTCTATTACAATCCCCAAAGAGGACACTTTAAGTTGATGATTACTTCTATGTGTAGAGATTTTTATTTATAATTGAATCACTTGTTTATTTTTCAACAACTCTTTAGTTATTTTAATATCTTTTTTTCCAAATAGTTCAAGAAAGACCACTACGAATGAGCAATATTTTGCACTGTTATACAATTTAATAAATCAGAAACTGATGACATAGTGCTGTATTTTACTTCTTTATCTCTTTTTTTTCAACCAAAAATGTTTTGCTCTAATTAGGGGGTACTGAAATTAAAACATTTTTCACAGGGGGTACATCACTGAAAAAAGGTTGAGAACCACTGATCTACACTAGTGGTCTCCAAATACGGCCCGCCGGCATCCAAAATCCGGCCCGGGGGAAGCTTCTAATCTATTTTCTACAGCTTGTTATTCTCGGGGTCCCCTAGACGCTCAGGCAAATCATATTGTAAAAAAATGCATTTTACCATCGATAACGTGACATCATCGCGCTCTCGCGAGCGAGCAGCAAGTGCGCACTCTTTTAATCAATTAGTGATTAAGGAATACATATACATATATACATATATATATATATATGTATATATATATGTATATATATGTGTGTATATATATATATATATAAATATATATATATATATATACATATATATATATATATGTATACTGTACATGTATATATGTGTATACACACGCACGCACGCACACACACGCACGCACACACGCACGCACACACACACACACACACACACACACACACACACACACACACACACACACACACACACACACACACACACACACACACCAGCCCAGGCCTCGGACTAGTTTTTTAAACCCAATGCGGCCCCCCGAGTAAAAAAGTTTGGGGACCCCTGATCAAGACACTATGGGTCCTTTAAATAAGAACTGTACTTTCTTTGAATTTTGCCTATGATCCACATGCCTAAGTAAAACAACAAAACATATGTCAGGATTGTTCAACTACATAATGAAAAAGGCCGCAATTCAAGAGCCCAAGGTCTCAGGGACCGGACATCAACATTTGGATGTTTTCTTTAGAAAGTGCCTTCGCAGGTTAAATTCCTTTGAGACTGTCTTTCAATTACAAAGTAATTACAAAGTAAACACATCAGCTTTGACACTGCACTTTCAATAAATTAATTATTCTGCACTCGCTACTCATTTCCAGCGTGTGTAGCTAGACAGATAGTTAACAGCATAATGAAACAGAAGCTAAGTTTTGTTGATGATTGATGTTCCTTCTTTTGAATTATTTTTACTGCCTCAGTTTTATCTATCTGTCTTCCTTTACTTAAGTTTGTAAGACTGAAAATATAAACATTACAAAAGCATAACGTCCATTGTGTATTATACATAAATAATGTCTGTCGTATGTGTATGTTACAAAAAAAATAGAAAGGTTAGTGTTTATACACACAGGAAAAACATTGCACACATGTGATTTTACACAATTAAACCTAAGGTGTAGCTTTACCGCCCTCTGTTTGTCAAATTCAGCATTATATGTATTTTTAACCAGTTTTGATCGAGGGACAAGCGGTAGAAAAACGGATGGATGGATGGATGATCGCCAGAGTTTAACAGCCAAAAACAACACGACCATGAATACAAAAGACATCACAAAGTAATCAATTTCAATACATTCATACTTTGTTGTCCAGTCGCTGTTAAAAGTCCAATTTTTCGCGAGTTATTTAGATTTTTTTCATGGCCGATAGTGACATCTTCTTCTACTCACCTTATGCTGCTTCATTATGACACATACGCCTTGCTGTTGTCCCCTGTAGGGGGGCAGAAGTACAGCATACATGTGCAACCCTGTTTTGAATGGTTTCATCAAGCCTTTTTGGGTGTTGTTTGGAGGGCCAAATTAAAAGCTTTGGCGGGCCGGATGTGACCCGCGGGTTGGCAGTTGAATAAACCTGACATATGTCTCTTTTTTTAAGCATTCTAATTTGTAAAATACGACAAGTATGCGGTGACTAACAATGCAGCTAATGGGAGCACTCTTTTGGGGCCATAAAGCTCTTTAAAAATCATCCAAAAACCGCCAAAATGCTCCATTTATATCTCGTCATCTGAACAACAAAAGACAAAAGAGCAAACAAGCAAAAAAACAACAACAAAAAAACATGTTTTTTTCTTACATAAGAATTGTGAATCATAGACAAAAGTCTTTAAGCTACCCTATTTATAATTACCATATTTCCTTGAATTGCCGCCGGGGCGCTAATTAATTTAAAACCCCTTCTCACTCCTGCGCTTACCAAAGGCATGCGGTAAAAGTAAGCATGCGCTAATTATTTTTAAACCTCTTCTCACTCCGGCACTTACCAAAGGCATGCAGTAAAAACAAATTGTGTGACGTAAGCTTGGACCTTAAGTCCTACTGAATAGCTCTTAATCTTCTTCCCTTCATGCAGTTTCAAATTACCGGTATTGAAATCAGCCTCCTCCATTTTGAAAATGATGACAGGGTAAGTGTCACTCGTGGCGTCACAATTTTGACCAGGCGGTAATACTAAGCATGCGCTAATTATTTTGCGAAGCGAGTTTGATCCGGCAGTAATTCAAGGCAGGCGTACACTATATGCCCTGTGGCAATTCAAGGAAATACGGTAAGTTACTTTCTGCCAACACTGATTCAACCAGTTTCCTTTATTTAACTAGTTAAAACTCATTGATTGATTATAACAATAAATCAATAAATCAAATTAGCATGTTGCCATTAGCATCTATTGAGTGTTTTTTTTATTTTTTTATTCCAGGGGTTCTTACCTTTTTTTGACCCCGGGGCCTAACTTTTCCACTACAGAGGGACTCTGGGCCCACACAAATATCACCGGTGAATTAGGAATCTTACTCTTGATTTAAATCATATTCAATAATTATGTCTAACATACATACAGTTTAACAGGATACAACTTGTCCAATGATATGAAGGCATGTGTTAATCCCAAAGATTATTATCAAGGCTTATGTCAGACTGAGAAAAAAACAAACATAATCAAATATACTGCAAAAGAAGGGAGTCTAAAAAAAGTAATACAAAAACATTGAAATACAATAACTTACGGCTAAAATTAATAAATTCCAACTTATTTAATAATAAATAATATGTTTCTGAAGTAAAAACTGTCAATAGAATTAAAGTGCAAATGAAAATACATCTTCACCACTTAAGTCATAATTTTTGCGCTTAAGAAACTTATTTACGACTTTAATGCCGGATTTCTTCTGTTTGTTTGATATTGTCATTACTGCCAAATGTGGTGGAAAAGTGTATTACAGCTAAGAAACAGACTTGTTTTTGACTTCCCTCGAAAAGCGCTTGTGGGCCAACAATGGGTTAACAAAGGTGAAGAAACACTGCTTTGTCCCAACATATGATAAATACCAATATTTTATGACACATATTTTTATATCAGCAAATAATATTTTATTACAGTATATAAAAAGAAAAACTGTTTGATTTAATGATATTTAAAATAAAAGCAAAAATACTTAAAATACAGTAACAGACAAAAATTTAAGATTTAAAATCCAGAAGACCCCCCCCACCCCCCATAAAAATTCAATATATAAAAATATTTAAAATCATTTGGTTTTTGTACTAGTGGCGTTTATTCTACAGTTGGATAATAAAAATATTCAGAATAAATATTTTATTAGCTGTATTTATTAGCACTATTAATAATATGTAATGGAGAAAAATATAATTAAATACGAAAAAATAATACACCAAATAATAATAATTAAAAAAAAAGAAATAAAGAATAGCAGTTACAGCAAACAATTTCAGATTCAACTCTTCCCCCTACCCAAAAACATATTTATTTATATGCCTGCAAAATGTACCTTTTCGAGTCTAGACTTACCTGTGACGACAACAACACAGGTGAAAGCGTATAGATGAAGCAGCAACATTTTTATCTAAGTTTTTCCGTTATATGCCCAGATGGACTGAAGGACTGCAGGAAAGGCCGAGCAGACGAGTCGTGGATGCTACTTCCCTTTTCCATTCAATCCTGTATTTTTAGAAACTGTCTCTGTTGCCAAAAAAAAGTTACAAAAAAAGTCTCAGTGGCCTAGATGTCAGAAAAAGTCGCTTTCGTTTCTCCTCTCCCAATTTAATTATCATCCTACAGTGAAAACAGTTGAGAGGTGAAAGGTCAGCTCTTCTCATGTTGGGTTTCATTCCAATCTTATTAGATTTACTTGAATTGGAAATACAAATACAGATTTATTTATTCAACTTGACTGACCTACCAAAAACAGTCATATATGCATAGATGAAGTTGTCCCATTATTGCATTGTTTATTTACTTTTTTTAAATTGTGAAATTCTTTAAATACCGTATGACCAGATAGTATTTGCAAAGTGATAAAGCGACAACAAAGTGATTTACTTGTGTAAGCAACTTTTTATTTTGAAAAGTTAACAAATTAATTTGCAACACACTTGGACACATGTGAGTAATGTTTTTGGCACAAATAATGCATTCTTAAAGGACAACTGCACTTTTTAGGGGGAATATTTCCCATTATTCACAATCACTTTACCCGTCTTTCGCTTTTCTGTGCGTTCTAAATAGTGAAAAAACTGCTAGTAAGAGACGGCTAGCAATGTAGTTAATGGGAGTAATTTACTAATCCTATAAGTTGTTCTAAAAACTAAAATAATAGTTTCATTTACATGCCTTGACCTGTATTTTAATCAAGCTTTTGTGGTATACTTTCTTGACAGCGTGACACAGCCTTGTTCATACTGCTCCTTCGACCACTAACGAGTGGTTGCGAACCGCAATAAAATAAAGAAGGAAAAGAAGCTTGACTTGCTTCTGCCACTGCATCATCGCCTCTGAGTAAATTAAAGGTAATGGTGGGTGTCAAGTCAAAGACAGAGCAGAAAAAACACCACTGATTTGCAGAGCACACTCCAGGCCTGAAGGGGCAACAGTGAGAACTGAGGGCTGAACATCTCCACCTGCTTCCACCAGATTGGCTTGATTGAGTTCACCTGTTCACCTGCTCAGAGCACATGCTCAACAATGTTTGAGCTTCAGTCAGTTACCCCTTTTGACATGCTGCTAAGAGGAAGGAAGAACGCTCCTGTGTGGACTCAGAAGACGCAACTGGTGAGAAAACCAAAGGAAAGATGTGCTTGTTTGGACTGAGGGGAATGTTTAAAGAAAATCATTTCACTGGGGAAAATGTTTAAAGGAGATAATTTCACTGATGTTTAGAAAATTGTTTAAGTTGACAAAGTAAATTCAAAAAGTTATCAGTGATGTTTAAGTTTATTCTTGGATTGTTTAAATTTATTTTCAATCATATTATTGGAAATGTTTAAGTTTATTCTTAAACCTCGTCCCTATCAGTGGAAATTAATTTTGGTTGGATTTATTTAAAAGAAAAGCAAAGCATGTAATTTGATGTATCTTTAAGAAACACTGTTCTTTTTTCTGTTTAAGGTTATCAACCTAATCGACTACCACCAATTATTCAACTAATTGGCTAATAAACTATCTACTAATCAACTATTCTACAATTCAACTATTCTATTTAACTAGCGACTATTCGACTATTAATTCTGTTCATACATTTAACACCGATAACCCAGTTTATTTGACTGCTTCAAATCAAACAATAAATCACAAGGAAAGAGGATTGAGTTGTCCCTGGGTGTCCTTCCTGAGTCCAACTGGCCTTTTAAAGTTTGGGCACGGCTTTAAAAAACCCGAAGAACTTGACACTGGGTTTCCCGCATCTCACCTGTATTGTAGAACTTTGAAAATCCACACGCAATCTGTCACTATACGGCTCTCGACAAATGGAACACAGTATAAAACCAGACAATATTAAATATTGTTTAAATGAGAAGTTAAAAATATACTGAATATAGCGGCTCAAGGAGCACACAAGTGCTGAAAGATAAAATGATCCCATTTGTCAGCATCGCAGGGAGGGCAGACATTGTCGATACCTGTTTTATGTTATTTGAAACCTTTAGCAATAAAATACTATCTATCTACTAGTATGGAGCTTTTCTACCTTCAAGGTACTCAAAGCGCTTTGACACTACTTCCACATTTACCCATTCACACACACATTAACACACTGATGGAGGGAGCTAAAGTTTAGCCACACACACGGTGATTCCTTGTTTAAAATTCACGGAGGTAAAACTTTACCATGGATCACAGCGAACATGGATCCCAACCGAATGTCAACCAACAGGTTTCGGTGAAAAGATTGTGGTAAAACGTCGTTTTTTACTGAATATCAGCTGAGCTTGTGCCGTCAATAGCTGCTGTCGACTTCCCTGAGACACTGCGCGTCAACACACCTGTGAACGTACATCTCCGACTGTCAGGTACTGTTAAACTCACTAAAACACTAGCAACACAATAGAAAGATAAGGGATTTCCCAGAATTTTCCTAGTAAATGTGTCTAAAAACATCAGAATCCGTCCCAATGCAATCGCGTTTTTTTTTAAACTTTTTTTTTTTTAACTTTTTTTTTTTTTTTCTAGTCTGTCGCTATCAATATCCTCAAACACAAATCATTCATCCTCGCTCAAATTAATGGGGAAATTGTCGTTTTCTCGGTCTGAATAGCAGTTTTTGTTGGAGGCTCCCTTAAAATCATTGTGACTATGTGAGGAGCCATCAACATGGGACGTCATCGTCTGCGACTTCCAGTAGAGGCAGGGCTTTTCTCTTAGCACCGAACGTTGCGAACTATATCGTGGATGTTCTCTTTTGATTGATTGATTGATTGATACTTTTATTAGTAGATTGCACAGTTCAGTACATATTCCGTACAATTGACCAGTAAATGGTAACACCCGAATAAGTTTTTCAACTTGTTTGAGTCGGGGTCCACGTTAATCAATTCATGGTACAAATATATACTATCAGCATAATACAGCCATCACACAGGTTAATCATCATAGTATGTACATCGAATTATTTACATTATTTACAATCCGGAGGGTGGGATGAGGAGCTTTGGTTGATATCAGTACTTCAGTCATCAACAATTCCATCAACAGAGAAATGTGGACATTGAAACAGTGTAGGTCTTATTTAGTATATGTACAGCCAGCAGAGAACATAGTGAGTTCAGATAGCATAATAACAAGTACAGTTTATACATTAGAAGTACATTTGATTATTTACATTAGGTTGTTTGTAATCCAGGTAGATGGGATGTGAATGGAGGAGGGTATTAGTAAAGTGTTGAAGTTGCCGGTGGGCGTTGTTTTACAGCTCTACTAAATCCCTTCAGCAAAAATATGGCAATATCGCAAAATGATCAAGTATGACACATAGAATGGACCTGCTATCCCCGTTTAAATAAGAAAATCTCAAATCAGTAGGCCTTTAATGTACCAATGATAGTCACACACACTAGGTGTGGTGAAATGTGTCCTCTGCATTTGACCCATGCCCTTGTTCAACCCCTGGGATTTGAGGGGAGCAGTGAGCAGCAGCGGTGCCATTCAGAGCGGCTAACATTAACTTTAAAGGAGAACTGCACTTTTTTGGGAATTTTTCTTTGTCATTCACAATCTTAATGAAAGACATGACAATGGATATACATTTTTTTTATACATTCTAAAATACTGAATGAATGCGATCAAAAGTCAACGTACACTATAGGAGCCGCTCAATTCTGCCCTTAAACATCCAAACACCTCCATCAGGGTTTTATTTACATGATGTAAGTATTTATGTTATGCCCGTTTGATTGTGGACTATTACTGACACCTTGTGGCGATGGGAAATTCTGCGCGTCATTAGTTTGGGCAATTCCGGTTTACGATGTTAGTCCTGTTCATAAACTATAAGAAGTGGACGAGTTGTGTTAACTCTTACAAGCCTTGGAACAAATAAGTCTGTGAGTAAACTGTTTAACTTGTTTATGTAACTCAATACTAAGGTGGAAAGTGGCTAAATTTGATTGTAAGATTTGTATTGAAAAACGATATTTGTGCACTTTTTTAATGGATGTTTGGGGATTTAAAATGGCTGCCAGTCGCATATTTCCACCATCGAAATAGTTTCAACACTCAGCAGTATTTGTTTGGTGATATTGCTGCATATTTGTGTAAAGCTAATGTTACATGTTGTATATTACATTTCAGTATGTTAATTGAATTGATTGATTGATACTTTTATTAGTAGATTGCACAGTTCAGTACATATTCCGTGCAATTGACCACTAAATGGTAACACCCGAATAAGTTTTTCAACTTGTTTAAGTCGGGGTCCACGTTAATCAATTCATGGTACAAATATATACTTTCAGCATAATACAGTCATCACACAGGTAATCATCATAGTATGTACATTGAATTATTTACATTATTTACAATCCGGGGGGTGGGATGAGGAGCTTTGGTTGATATCAGTACTTCAGCCATCAACAATTGCATCAACAGAGAAATGTGGACATTGAAACAGTGTGGGTCTTAACTAGTAGGATATGTAGAGCCAACAGAGAACATAGTGAGTTCAGATAGCATAAGAACAAGTACATTATATACATTTGAAGTACTTTTGATTATTTACATTAGGTTGTTTATAATCCGGGGAGATGGGATGTGAATGGAGGAGGGTATTAGTAAAGTGTTGAAGTTGCCTGGAGGTGTTGTTTTAGAGCGGTTTTGAATCATATAGCTTATACATTGTCATTGTGTGTATTTCAGTTTTACAATAAAAAATAAAAGTCCAGTGCAAGACAAAGCAAGATCTACAATAAAGAGACTAAATGGATTCATCTGCTTTGGAACTTTATTAGAACATCCTGGATTTGTTGTTAGCTGTCTGCCAAGCTGTATAACCTCAACACATATAGTGAGAGCAAAAAACAACAAAAAAAATATATATACTGTATATATAATGTAGGGGTGTAACGGTACACAAAAATTTCGGTTCGGTGCGTACCTCGGTTTAGAGGTCACGGTTCGGTTCATTTTCGGTACAGTAAGAAAACAACAAAATATTAATTTTTGGGTTATTTAATTACCAAATTTGTAAACAATGGCATAACATACATATACCCACAGGGTCCATTGCCAGGGTTAATACATATATAACATATATAAAATAAAAACTAAATAAGTTAAGGCTCAGAATGGTTTCTTAACAAAACCTTTCTACACATAAAGTGCTTTTTTTGATTGATTGAGACTTGTATTAGTAGATTGCACAGTACAGTACTTATTCCGTACAATTGACCACTAAATGCTAACACCCCAATACGTTTTTCAACTTGTTTAAGTCGGGTCCAGGTTTATCAACACTGCCCGCCGTTTTTTGTAGACATGTTCCATGAATATTGATGTTAAAGATTTCTTTTTTTGTGAAGAAATGTTTAGAAGGAAGTTGATGAATCTCTATTACAATCCCCAAAGAGAGCACTTTAAGTTGATGATTACTTCTATGTGGAGAAATATTTATTTATAATTGAGTCACTTGTTTATTTTTCAAGTTTTTAGTTATTTGTATATCTTTCTTTCCAAATAGTTGAAGAAAGACCACTACAAATTAGCAATATTTTGCACTGTTATACAATTGAATAAATCAGAAACTGATGACATAGTGCTGTATTTTACTTCTTGATCTCTTTTTTTCAAGCAAAAATGCTTTGCTGTGATTAGGGGGTACTTGAATTAAAAAAATGTTCAGAGGGGGTACATTACTGAAAAAAGGTTGAGAACCACTGTGTTATGAGAGTAGTGTGTGTGTGTGTGTGTGTGTGTGTGTGTGTGTGTGTGTGGCCCTTTATTATGTGACGTCAGTCAGTGTGTGAGCGAGCGAGGTGAGGGACCTTAGTGCGAGTGCGACTGGTGTTTTGTTGGAACGGCTGTGTGCAAGACTTCAATAAAGCCACGATTTACAACTAATAGCTGGACTCTTCATTTACCCTGGAGTCCGGAGCTGTGGAGACCCACTGCCGGCTAGAGTGAAGGGTTGTGCGCACAAGGGAGACACTACGGGAGCCGGAAGCAGGAAAGGTGCAACACATGTTTGACGTGTTGTCAGAAGCAGCTGCTGAACAATCTTAGCAAACCTCCGTCCTCCATTGTTGTATCGCGCAGCCAAAGTGTTCCCAAACAGGAGATCTTAAACGAGGCAGGAAAGTCTTACAGTTCTGGCTTATACATGTTGTCCTACCCTGCTAGCTGCTAACATGTGTACTCGTTCGGTACAGCACCGAACCGAAACCCTCGTACCGAAACGGTTTGATACAAATACACGTACCGTTACACCCCTAATATAATGTAATATATTTAATATTTATGAATTTTGCTAATTTTAAACATACACGGCACATTACTTTAAAAAACAGATCACAACGGTTGCGTTTTTTTTTTTCTTCATCACTGATTACTACTCACTGCAGACTTTATGAGAGCCAAAAAACATAATAGAACATCACTTTCTGTGCAAGTTCTCCGTTTAGATAAAAAAAATGCTTCATGATCCTCGGGACGAAACGGGGTAGTGGGGCGACCATGCGTCTTCACGCGTCGTTCCCGCCATTTCCGGGTTGTAAACGGCTGCCAAAGTGTACCAACTTGTCAGAGTACGTCCTCAGCCATCTGCTTTCAGGTGACAGGCAATAAACTTCCAGGAAGCAAGGCAACACTTTGCCAATCGATCATGTCGCAATTCTATACAGATTATCGCAGCGTCGCTATAGTTTGTCTGCATTAGCGCTTATAATACCAATATCACTAATATTTGGGTAATAATCAAGTCACAAAATATAAATGGAGTATTTTTGGCACTTTTTAAATGGTTATTTCTTGGATTTTATGGGCGGAATAGAGGACCTGAAACCGGTTCTGAAGCAGATAAGAGTGTGGCTAGAGGGGGCCTCCTCTGCTCTTCAAGACTGCTTCGACACAACAGACTGGGAAATGTTTAAACAAGCAGCCACCCACAATAACAACACAGACATTGAGGAGTACGCAGACACTGTGACCTCCTACATTACCAAGTGCATGGATGATGTGACCCACACAAAAAACATTATCATTCGGGCCAACCAGAAGCCATGGTTGACAGGGGAGGTCCACAGGCTGCTGAGAGCCAGAGACAAGGCCTTTAGAGCTGGAGATGGATCTGGCTTGAGAACAGCGCGAGCCAACCTGTCCCGAGGCATCAGAAAAGCAAAACAGGACCACACAAAGAAGATAACCTCCCATTTCAAGGACAGCAGAGATGCACGGAGCCTATGGCAGGGCATTCAGGTCATCACGGACTACAAGCCCGTGCCACACCCCCTCTACACGAACAGACCCTGTGCCTGTCTGCCGCCAGCGTAAAGAGAACACTCTCTACCATCAACATCCGGAAAGCAGCAGGCCCAGACAACATCCCCGGTAGTGTGCTGAAGGATTGCGTAGAGGAGCTGAAGGACGTCTTTACAGACATCTTTAACTCCTCCCTGAAGCAAGCCATTGTCCCCACATGCTTCAAAACCGCCACTATCATACCTGTGCCAAAGACATCATCCCCGTCAAGTTTTAACGACTACTGTCCTGTGGCACTGACATCCATCATCATGAAAAGCTTCGAACGGTTGGTCATGTCACATATCAAATCCATCCCCCCCCCCCACCTTGGACCCATTCCAGTTTGCATACCGAGCCAGACGATCTACAGAGGATGCAATCTGCTCTGCCCTCCACCCAGCCCTCACCCACCTGGATCAGAAACACTCATATGTGAGAATGCTGTTCATAGATTTCAGTTCAGCATTCAACACCATAATACCACAACAACTCACCTGCAAACTTGGCAAACTGGGCCTCAGCATCTCACTCTGCAATTGGCTGCTCGACTTCCTTAGAGGCCACAAGCAGTACGTGTTGGTAACACCTCAAGCACCATCACCCTGAGCACAAGGGCCCCACAAGGCTGTGTGCTCAGTCCTCTGTTCTTCACTCTACTGACACATGATTGCACACCAACCTACAGCTCCAACCACACCGTTAAGTTTGCGGACGACACAACTCTGGTGGGTCTCGTCACCAAGGGGGATGAGACTCACTACAGGAAAGAGGTGGACCTTCTGACCACGTGGTGCAGGGACAACAATCTTTTGCTGAATGTCAGCAAGACAAAAGACATTGTTGTCAATTTCCAGAGAGGCCACACTCAACACCTGCCACTGACCATCGGTGGTGCTGCAGTGGAGAGAGTAAGGAGCACCAAATTCCTGGGGGTGCACATCAGTGAGGACCTGTCATGGACCACCAACACCGCATCACTGGTGAAGGCCCAACAGCGCCTTTACTTCCTGCGAAAACTAAAGCGGGCAAGTGCTCCACCACCCATCCTGACCACTTTTTACAGAGGCACCAATGAAAGCATCCTTTCTAGCTGCATCACTGTGTGGGGCGGGAGCTACACTCAACACAACAGGAGAGACCTGCATCGCATCGTGAAAACAGCTGGGAAAATCATTGGTGCACCACTCCCATCTCTCCAGGACTTGTACACCACCCGCCTCACCCGCAAAACACTCCCAATTGTGAGTGACGCAAGCCACCCTGCACGCAATCTGTTCAGCCTCCTTCCCTCTGGAAGAAGATACAAGAGCCTCTGCTCTCGCACCACCAGAGTTACCAACAGTTTTTACCACGAGGCTGTTAGGCGCCACCCCCTCAATCCTCAGCCCGATCCAACAGGCTGTCAGGACTTTGAAATCCCCCTCCCAGGAATAACCTGAACTCTAAACCCCATGACACACAGAATAATGACTATGCAAAATTGCACACATCTGCTGCTAAGTATATCACAAGTATTTGCACTACTGATGAAACACTCAATGTTTACAGCCATATCCTATTTAAAAACAGGAACTATATATATTGTCACTTTAGTAGGTAGACATTAACGTTGCACTTTACTGTTGTTTTCTTTTTCTTTTTGTCTACGCATGGGAGAGTGAGAAACATAATTTCGATTCCTTTGTATGTCTTACATGTAAAGAAATTGACAAAGCTGACTTGACTTGACCTCCCATTGGCTCTGCTGCAAGCGGACTTTTATTTATGTGTATATATATATACATATATATATATATATATATGTATGTATGTATGTATGTATGTATATATTTAGAATGCATGAAAAAAAAATTCATTCGTTGTCATGAAAATCTCCATAAATGATCCACGGGCGCGGCACCGCTGCTGCCCACTGCTCCCCTCACTTCCCAGGGGGTGATCAAGGGGATGGGTCAAATGCAGTGGACAAATTTCACCACACCTGGTGTGTGTGTGACAATCATTGGTACTTTAACTTAACTTTAACTTCATGATTGTGAAGTGAATTATATTTATATAGCGCTTTTTCTCTAGTGACTTAAAGCGCTTTACATAGTGAAACCCGATATCTAAGTTACATTTTAACCAGTGTGGGTGGCACCGGGAGCATGTGGGTAAAGTGTCTTGCCTAAGGACACAACGGCAGTGACTAGGATGGCGGAAGCGGGGATCGAACCTGCAACCCTCAAGTTGCTGGCACGGCCGCTCTACCAACCGAACTTGTGAACGATAGACACAATTTCCCCAAAAAATACAGTTCCCTTTTAAAGTAGGCAAAGTTTGTCTTGAGAATCTGACAATATATGTAAATAAAAAAATAGATTATCAGACTAATTGCAGTTATTTTTAACACTTCTTGATTTAAAATAAATAATTAAAAAAATATATTTATATTATTTTTCCAATCAGTCCTGTCCAGCCACTCAGGCATGTCGTTTATGTAGATGCCAATATCTGTTGTACATATTTATTTTTAGAAAAGACAAGTGTTGGATACTTCTCTTGTTGCCTTATTTTTATTTGACTTTATTAAATGTGTGGTAACCATTTTAACACAACCAACTTTCTTTTAAGTAATATGGACATCAGTCAGAGCTGTTTATTTACTTTATAGAGGAATGTAGAACTGGCATCCAATGTTATTGAAAAGGTATATATTTTCAATCGAGAATTCTGAATCGAATTTTTAGACCAAGGAATCGAATCGAATCATGTGGTGCCCCAAGATTCACTGCCCTAGTATACACATAGTATACTATCCACCAGTGATTCTCAAATGGGGGTACGTGTACCCCAGGGGGTACGTGAGCTTTTTAAAACATATTCTAAAAATAGCAACAATTCAAAAATCCCTTAAAAATATTTTTATTGAATAATACTTCAACAAAAAATTAATGTAAGTTCATAAACTGTGAAAAGAAATGCAACAATGCAAATTTCTGTGTTGACAGATTTTTTCGTGGATATGTTCCATAAATATTGCTGTTAAATTTTTCTTTCTTTGTGAAGAAATATTAAGAATGAAGTTCATGAATCCAGGTGGATCTCTATTACAACCCCCAAAGAGGGCTCTTTAAGTTGATTACTTCTATGTTTACAAATCTGTATTTATAATTGAATCAGTTGTTTGTTTTTCTAAAAGTTTTTAGTTATTTTTATATCTTTGTTTCCAAATAGTTCAAGAAAGACCACTCACTACAAATGAGCAATATTTTGCACTGTTATACATTTTAATAAATCAGAAACTGATGACATAGTGTTGTATTTTACTTCTTTATCTCTTTTTTCAAGCAAAAATGCTTTGCTCTGATTAGGGGGTACTTGAATTTAAAAAAAAAAAAAGCTCCCAGGGGGTACATCACTGAAAAAAGGTTGAGAACCACTGCTATACACAATGCATGTACTTTTATTGAAAATAAAAATATTAATTTAGGAACCATACTTGCTATTCCCCTAAGTGTGTGTATGTTATTCTACAAAGGAAAAGGGAGTATCTGGATTTGGACACGGATTTGGCTACTTCCATGGCAAAAGTAAATGTGTAAAAAGCTGTAAAAGGATCCCATGTGTATCGTATTTCTGCTAAACCTGATGGCATGAATTCATATTATAAAAGAGAAAATCCATTCATAAATGTTGATGCTAAGCCTATAATGTTCTTGTGTACACAAGACCTATGTCTTTGAGAGGCGCTGTGGATAGTGGCTTAACCTTTGAACTGTGTTGGTGTGAGGCCTGAAATAGTTGAGAAGCATCTCGTGCCACAATGTCACAACCTTTTTAGTCTGCGTCACAACACATTTCGGTACAGCTGTGCTTTAAGCCGACTGCACATATAACTTGTAACAGATATGATGAACGACTACTTACAGTTTTGGAAAAGCTAAATGAAATCATGTTTTCATTGATGGAACAAAAATCACTTTTACTTAAACAGGAGTTGCATATTTGATGGGAATCCGTATAAACATTTTGCGGACCCATTTTAAAATATCAACACCTTACATGGAGAAAGTACTCACATGGCCAGTGATTAGGTCAGGAGGCCACAACGCTTTGCAAGCGTATATATATTTTTTTGTTAAAAGGGGTGTTTTAATGCTCTGAATGATTCACTCTGTAACCTAAATTTTCCTGTAAACATGCAAATCATAAAGGCACTACCGTTCAATCTCAGGGACAGATGTAGAAGATTTGCCTGTGACCTACAGGCATTGGCACTTTAACCTAGGAGTGGGCCCCTGCAGGCTGATGGAGTTTTGCACCCTCCTGCCCTCCACCTCAAAAATTGGCCGTCCCCGGGCCTCAATCGGAGTTGGTGGCAAACATCGACGAAGAAGCATGGATTACAGAGAGAGATGTGAACACGGTTTTGTACAAAAATGGACTAGTCGTGTAAATTAAAACAAAGACAGACCAAACACGGAAGTCTGCCTTCTGCAGGAAGCGGATGCACAGGGAAGAATTTGGAATATCCATGAGCATAGACAGTTTGTTTTAATTCTAAATCCATCCATCCATCCATATTAGAATTATTCAGAATATAAATTGGATTTACAGCCACACTTGCTATTCCCCTAAATTGTGTGGTTGTATGTGATTGGCCACCTGAGCACTGCATTAGTTGGTTGCACTGTGGGCGTGTTTTTTCTCCTTTTAGTAAGTGTTACAGGCCTCACACTGAGTAGCCTGGTCCCAGTGTTCAAAATGGTGTGTTCTGTTTTATAGGAATAAAAAGAAGACACAAAGTGCTTGATTTGCGTTCTCATCGCAGGGTCTGACCTGACTCTATTATTAAACATTTCTTGATTTCTTTACTCTAATTTGCATTTCTATTGTGCTTTTAATCCCATCCAAATGGTTTTGGTAATGTAATTTCAATTCCACCTATGTTCATTCACATCGTTAAACAAATACATCTTTACTTTTGCATTGATTAAACAAATCCACACAACATGAAGGGTTAATCGTTACATACCCCAACACTATCTCACTTGTGTGTAATCATCACGTAGCGGTACTATTGCTTTAATAAACCTCTTCATTTTACATGTTTGTACTGTATCCTGACATTGCTTCATTTTAATATTGCTGCTTTCTTGAACACTTTTTTTCTATATTGTCACTGTCATCATTAATCAATTACAATTACACATATTGTTACCTTACTTTGACTGATTGATTGATTGGGACATTTATTAGTTGATTGCACAGTACAGTACATACTCCGTACAATTGACCACTAAATGGTAACACCCGAATAGGTTTTTCAGCTTGTTTAAGTCGGGGTCCACTTTAATCAATTCATGGTAAAATATATACTATCAGCATAATACAGTCATCACACAAGTTAATCATCAGAGTATATACATTGAATTAGTTACATTATTTACAATCCAGAGTGTGGGATGTGGAGGGGGGTGGGGCGGGGGGGGTTAGGTTTGGTTTATTATTAGAACTTCAGTCATAACCATTAATTGATTAACGTGGACCCATCTTTGGGTTGGGGAGGAAACCCTGCCCCAAGTGGAGGAGTTCAAGTACCTAGGAGTCTTGTTCCCGAGTAAGGGAAGAGTGGATCGTGAGATCGACAGGCGGATCGGTGCGGCGTCTTCAGTAATGCGGACATTGTACCGATCCGTTGTGGTGAAGGAGTTTTGCCTTCCGGCTCAGCTCTCAATTTACTGGTCGATCTACGTTCCCATCCTCACCTATGGTAATGAGCTTTGGGTCATGACCGAAAGGATAAGATCACGTGTACAGGCGGCCGAAATGAGTTTCCTCCGGCGGGTGGCGGGGCTCTCCCTTAGAGATAGAAAGCTGGGAAGCTCTGTCATCCGGCAGGAACTCAAAGTAAAGCCGCTGCTCCTCCACATCAAGAGGAGCCAGATGAGGTGGTTCGGGCATCTGATCAGGATGCCACCCTTAGAGCACGTCCAACCGGTAGGAGGCCACGGGGAAGACCCAGGATACGTTGGGAAGACTGTCTCCCGGCTGGCCTGGGAGTGCCTCGGGATCCCCCGGGAAGAGCTAGACGAAGTGGCTGGGGAGAGGGAAGTCTGGGCTTCCCTGCTTAGGCTGCTGCCCCCGCGACCCGACCTCGGATAAGCGGAAGAAGATGGATGGATTGAAATTTCAGCACAAATACACACTTTTAAACAACACACTTCGATATTTCTATATTGAGAAATGCTTACATTTGCTTGGAGAAATATGTGTTTATATTATCACACTTTACCGACCTGTTTTATAGGAATAAAAAGAAGACAAAGTGCTTGGTTGCAATTTCATCGCAACCAGGCGGGGTGACTTTAGATATGAAAATACCTCGAACTAAATTAGGAAACTCTATTTACACATTCATTTTACAAAACAATTGGGACTACTAATTGTAAATGTCACACAAGCGCGTGCACCTGTGGTGCCGTGGCATGGATAACGGTAGCAGGGTGAACTTGGGAAATAAACTTTTAGTTGGCGGACTTCTACTTTTTTTATGTCTTCTACGACATCAGTCTTTTCCATCATTTTGGCATATTGCTTGAATTTTACGTCCGGCTTGCGTCCAGGCCATTAAATATACGTGGTGGTCAAGCTAGCTTTGTTCTTAATGAGTACTAGGCGCCATTTAGTTTTTTTTTTCAAAGAAAAAATGCCCTTTACTTGTGTTCTTTTCGGCTGTACAAATCATATAAATCGCAAATAGGATGTTTCTTCAGAGTTCCTCAGTCAATTAAAGGGGAACATTATCACCAGACCTATGTAAGCATCAATAAAGACCTTATGTTTTTTTAACCAATTTCCGAACTCTAAAAGGGTGAATTTGGCGTTTTAAACGCCTTTCAATTGTTCGCTGTCGGAGCGATGACCTTTCACCCGTGACGTTACAATGGGAAGCAATCCACCATTTTCTCAAACACATTACACACACAAGTCAAATCAGCTCTGTTATTTTCTGTTTTTTCGACTGTTTTCCATACCTTGGAGACATCATGCCTCGTCGGTGTGTTGTCGGAGGGTGTAACACCACGAACAGGGACGGATTCAAGTTGTCTTACGTAGAGTGTGCATCGATTAGCACGGCATACTAATCGATGCTAACATGGCAGAAATGGCAAGAATGTGTGGGTATCCTGCGACACTCAAAGCAGATGACTTTAGCGTTGGAAATGCAACGAAATCACAAAGGTGAGTTTTGTTGACGTTATAGACTTATGTGCTAATCAGACATATTTGGTCACGGCATGACTGCCAGCTAATCGATGCTAACATGCTATTTGGGCTGGCTGTATATACATTTGTAGCTATATTTGCATCCAGTCTTTCCCTCCACCCACATTTAATGCCAAACAAACACTTACCAATCGACAGATTTAAGTTGCTCCAGTGGTCAAAGATGCAATCGTTGGTTAGAAGGTGATCACCGAATAGCTTCAATAGCTATTCGCTCAATAGCTTCAGTTTCTTCTTCAATTTCGTTTTCGCTATCTGCCTCCATACTCCAACCATCCGTTTCAATACATGCATAATCTGTTGAATCTCTTAAGCCGCTGAATACGAGCTAATGTCGCTATATCTTGCTGTGCTATCCGCCACGTTTATTTGTATTGGCGTCACTATGTGACGTCACAGGAAAATGGACGGGTGGATTTACAGATAGCGAATATCAGGCACTTTAAAGCCTTTTTTCGGGATATTCCATGATGGGTAAAGTTTTGAAAAAAACTTCGAAAAATAAAATAATCCACTGGGAACTGTTTTTTATTGGTTTTAACCCTTCTGAAATTGTGTTGATGTTCCCCTTTAAAGTTTATTTATATTGCCCTTAATCACAGGGCAATATAAGAGGGCTGCACAAGCCACAACAACATTGTCGGCTCAGATCCCACTTCAACTCAACCCAATGGGCACAATGAGAAACTTCGGAGTGGACCGCAGATTCGGAACCCCCCCACCCATGCAATGAATGTCAAGTGGATCTCGTTAATAATGTGAGAGTCCAGTCCATAGTGGGGCCAGCAGGGGATCATCTTTAATGGAGACAAGTCAGCAACTGATTTAGGGCTATATAAATACTAGTGGTTCTCAACCTTTTTTCAGTGACGTACCCCCTGTGAACATTTTTTTAATTCAAGTACCCCCTAATCAGAGCAAATAATTTTTGGTTGAAAAAAAAAGAGATAAAGAAGTAAAATACAGCACTATGTCATCAGTTTCTGATTTATTAAATTGTATAACAGTCTAAAATACTGCTCATTTGTAGTGGTCTTTCGTGAACTATTTGGAAAAAAATTATATAAAGATAACTAAAAACTTGTTGAAAAATAGATAGGGTATTCAATTATGAATAAAGATTTCTACACATAGAAGTAATCATCAACTTAAAGTGCCCTCTTTGTGGATTATAATAGAGATCCATCTGGATTCATGAACTTACTTCTAAACATTTCTTCACAAAAAAAAAAATCTTTAACATCAATATTTATGGAACATGTCAACAAAAAATCTAGCTCTCAACACTGAATATTGCATTGTAGTATTTTTTTTCACAGTTTATGGACTTACATTCATATATTTTTGAAGTATTATTTAATAAATATATTTATAAAGGATTTTGAATTATTTTTAGAATATTTTTTTCAAAATCTCAGGTACCCCTTGGCATACCTTCATGTACGCGTACCCCCATTTGGGAACCACTGAAATAAACATTGATTGATTGAACAGCATCAAACACGGCAGTACACGCAAAATTAAATTCATGAAATGCAACCGTACCTAAACTACGCACAAAGAAGTTGTAGACCTTTATGCTTTTCCAAGTTTACATCTCTTTTGTCGTGTACAATGGCGTCTGGAGCACAATAGTTCAATATGACCGTGAACGCGACCGACGTATAATCCTTGATATCACTCGCAAATCTTTTTTTGATCAGGTCTCGGGATCTATTGTATTGCATAGTTTGATTTTTTTTTTGCTCGTATCTGCTTTTTTCAGGAAGATTACGCTTCTTTTGTACTCAGATTGTTTCTGCGCTGCTTGTTGTACAACAGCCATCTTGGCTGGGTTGACCACCACTGGTTTTCACTTGCGGGAAGAAGTCAGGCGACGGAATACAAGCAATTGGTCAATTGTGTCATCTTTATCTTTCGTTTATTTAAGTAAGTGCCTGTTTCTATTTTATATGAAACGAGACAATAAACACACCACAAGCACATATGATCATTGGAGAAACTTTTGACTTCACACGTCTCAATAACCAATTTTAATAATTACATTTAATGAATCAATATTGATTACTATTGATTAAGTATTGATGACTACAGTATTGATATCAATGTTGTCAGTGCCTTGTTAAGCCTGGTAGCGGGGTATTCCAGGATAAAGAAGCGTGAACATCCCATCCATCCATTTTCTACCGCTTGTCCCTTTCTTTGGAGTGTAGTACATGGCTGCAACCAGCGGAGGTGCTATTGATTCAGACTCAACTAGCTTTCAGTTTAAAAGAAGAAAAACCTGGAGTCATGTTTGGTAAGATGAACTGCAACAGCGCTACGTTACGACTCCCCCGTTTTGCTTAACCATTTGCATGGAAACAGGAATTGAGACCATTCAGAGAGAAGCAACGAGATTGAATTAGTCATCCCTAGTCAGGAACATGGATGTTTATCAAAAAGAGGCCAGTGAGTGACACAAGTCCTCACAATTCAGGTGAAAGACTCAAATAAGGTTAACGTCTTGAGGAAATCAATGTGCGTCAGTGTGTGTGTGTGTGTGTGCCGGTGAATACAAAACAACACTCTGCCTAATTTGTGTTGTGGAACATCATGTCTCGGTCATGACATCACCCAGAAAAAAAACACCAGCACAGGGAGGAGGAGGAACAAAGTCCCCGCTGAGGAAGGGGCGATCGATTGTGCCCACGTACGCCGTTGCATCATCCTGGTCACGGTAGGTAGGCAGATTGACGGCAGAGCTAGGGATGACGGTTTGGTACATTTGAAATATATGAATTTTGAAAAGAATAAAAACAGCCCCCCTACCCCAGCAAACCAGAACCACAATAATTTAAATTAAAGACAGCATTTTACTAAATAATACAAAACCATTACAAATCACTGTATTGGACCCCATTAGACAAAGCAGGTGTACCCAATGAAGTGTCTGGTATATTCTTATAGGAGAGATATTCAAATCCAGTGTATGAACAACACGAGACCTGCCTGCAAGTTTAATTCAAAACTTGGGAGTAGAGTACATTCTCGCAAAAAAAAACCCAAAACAGCAGAGCGCTCCTGGTATTTGGATGATCTTTGAATTTTGGAGCAGAGCATTAAAAACAACAGAGCACTCTGGCTATTTAGAAAATCTTCGACAAGTGTTTTTCCAGTAGGTTGTTAAAACAAAAACAGCCGTGCCCTCCTGTCATTTTGAGGATCTTTAACTTGCATTTGTGTCTTGAAAACAGCAAAGCGCCTCTGTCTTTTACAGAATCTTTGATCTTTTTTAAGGAGAGTCTCAAAAACAGCAAAATAGTCTGGCTATAGAAGATAGTTGCGTCATGTTTTTAAGTAGGTGCGTAAAAAAACCGCAAAGCCTTGCATTTTTTTGCAGTATGTCCTTAAAAACAGCACAGCACACTTGTTATTTAGAGGATATTTATTTTTTGGGGCCGACCCTTTGAAAAGCATATTTATAGAATGTCTTTAAAAACAATTATTTAAAGGAAAGTGTTTTTGCTGTAGGTAGTTAGAAAAAGATCAGAGACCTCTTGTTATTTAGAGGATCTATGTCTTGCATTTTACAGGATGTCTCTGGAAACTACTCTAGCTATTTAAATAATATTTGAAGAGTGTTTTTGCAGTAGTTTGTTGAAAAACTCCAAAACAGCAAAGCGCCCCTGACATTTGGAGAAGTTTTATTTTTTGGAGCAGTTCCTTAAAAACAGCAGACCCCTCTGCAGTAGGTTGTTGACAACAGAGTGCCCCTGTTATGTAGGAGATCATCGTCTAGCTTTTGGAGCAGATCCTTAAAAACATCAGAAGTCTGTCTTTACTGAGAATCTTTGACTAGTATTTTTGCTTTAAAAGGAGCAGGAAGAGTCCTGTCACATAGAGGATCTTTGACTTACATGTTTTCTGCAAAGGCAGAGCACAGCATAGAGCAGTGGTTCTCAAATGGGGGTACGTGTACCCCTGGGGGTACTTGAAGGTATGCCAAGGGGTACCTGAGATTTTTAAAAAAATATTCTAAAAATAGCAACAATTCAAAAATCATTTATAAATATATTTATTGAAAATGGCAACAATTCAAAAATCCTTTATAAATATATTTATTGAATAATACTTCAACAAAATATGAATGTACGTTTATAAACTGTGAAAAGAAATGCAACAATGCAATATTCAGTGTTGACAGCTAGATTTTTTTGTGGACATGTTCCATAAATATTGATGTTAAAGAAAGATTTATTTTTTTGTGAAGAAATGTTTAGAACTAAGTTCAGTAATCCAGATGGATCTATATTACAATCCCCAAAGAGGGAACTTTAAGTTGATGATTACTTCTATGTGTACTAGAAATGCGCGGATAGGCAATTATATCATCCGCAACCTCATCACCAAAGTCGTCATACACCCGAACCAACATTTTATCAGAAACGCAACCGCCCGCCCGTTGAAATACATCAGAGGTCGGTCAACATTACCTCTCAAAGACCTTTTTAAATCCGTTTCACAGAGTAAAGAAGACAATGAGACGCTAACGTTCTCGTGAAAATCCAATGGTGTTCATCTTGATGACAAGCCTTTGACACCTTCAACAACATGAACAAACCGATTGTTAGTCCAGGAACATGTTGTATGCAGCTTCTGCAATCACATGTACAAGATTGAAAGGCAGACTGGGTGACACAGAGTACACTGATGGTTGTGATATAAACAATTTTAACACTCTTACTAATATGCGCCACGCTGTGAAGCCACACCAAACAAGAATAACAAACACATTTCGGAAGAACATCCTCACAGTAACACAACATAAACGCAACACAACAATTACCCAGAATCCTTTGCATCCGTGATACTTCCTGAATATATTTTACACCCCCGCACCTCCACCTTACGCAGGGGGGTTAGTGTGGCGGGGTTTGCTGCTAGCGGGGTGTATAAAATAGTCAGGATGTGTCATGGATGCAAAGGATTCTGGGTATTTGTTGTGTTGCGTTTATGTTGTGTTACTGTGAGGATGTTCTCCTGAAATGTGTTTGTCATTCTTGTTTTGTGTGGCTTCACAGAGTGGCGCATATTGCTAAGAGTGTTAAAATTGTTTGTATCACAACCATTAGTGTACTCTGTGTCACCCAGTATGCCTTGCAGTCGTGTGCGTGTGTCTGCGGAACCCACACACAACGTGTTGCTGGACTGACAAGCAGATCTTTCATGCTGTAGAAGGCGACCAAACCACTGGTTTCATAGCACGCCCTAATATTTATTAACTGGGAGACTGCCGGCAGTCATTATAGTGAATGTTTGCGTCTCCTATTGTCTTCTTCGCTTTGTGACACGGGTCCTAAATAGCTCTTTGAATGTTAAAGGATACCGATCCCTGAACCATGTTTATCAAATATTTCCGAATGGTTCAACCGCCACCCGCCCGAATCTATTTAAAATCTATTTTTTCGTCATCTCACCCGCGGACTCCGCGGATGAGACCGCAAACCGCGCATCTTTAATGTGTACAAATCTGTATTTAGAATTGAATCACTTGTTTATTTTTCAAAAGGTTCTTAGTTATTTTTATATCTTTTTTTCCAAATAGTTCAAGAAAGACCATTGCAAATGAGCAATATTTTCCATTGTTATACAGTTTGATGAATCAGAAGCTGCAAACATAGTGGTGTATTTTACTTCTGTATCTCTTTTTTTCAACCAAAACTGCTTTGCTCTGATCAGGGGGTACTTGAATTAAATAAATGTTCACAGGGGGTACATCACTGAAAAAAGGTTGAGAACCACTAGCATAGAGCATTTCTATAACTTGTTACGTTTGCGCGGCATCGTGGATGCGCGGGGAGTGTCGCCTCTCGATGCGCAGGATCACAGCAGGCAGGAATGAAGGTATGAACAGCCTTTTAATATGAAGTTACAAAAGAACACTGGTACAAAAGAGCAAATCAAAGGAGTGTCTGAGCACAGAAAACTAAATGCTAATATACACAGAAGACAGAGTTCGAAGTCCATAAAGCGCGAGCCAAGCGCGCGGAGGCAAGCTACATTTAGCAAGCAGAAAAATAATCAGAGACCACTCACGTAACGGTTGCAGGTACAAACAAACTGGCGAGAGCGAACTAGGTAGCAGAGGGGCTTAAATACAGAAAACATAATTACAAACCGGTGTGTGAATGAGCCATGCAGGAGGAGCAAATAAGTTGTCATGGTGATGAATGTAAATAAGGAAGTGCGCTAACAAACGGGATCGGTAGAGTCCAAAACATGATCAAAACCTAGTAGGACAATACAAAAAAGACAAACATGCTAGAGATGTGTGATCCGGAAGCCGGATCACAACATTACCCCCCCCTTAAGGGGCAGATCCCAGATGCCCCCAAAAAACTGCAATAAAGAGAACCCCCTCCCAAAACCAGAAAGTTCACAAACGAAGGGAGGGCGGAGGGAGTCCACGGTGGAGGGTCGCCAGATCGCATGTCCCCGAATCCACCGAGGACACATGATGTGGCGGCGGCGGGTGGAACGCTGCTGCCGAAAAAGTTTTGGCGGGCGACCTCGAAGAGGCCACATTAGTGGCCGCCTCGCAGGATGAGGTGCCCGGCGAGGCGGACGACCCGGGCACGGCCACATCCGTGGCCGACATGGAGGAGGGAGTATCTGGCGAGGAGGATGACCTCGCAGAGGCCACGCCCGTGGTCGACGTGGTGGACGACGCCTCAGCACCGAAATCCCAGCAGGCTTGGAAGCAGCAGACGAGGGTGCGGGGACTGCAGCCGAAGAAGGCGTCGGAGGCGGCCTGGGAGCCGCAGGAGTCGTCGGAGGCGGCCTGGGAGCCGCAGGAGTCGTCGGAGGCGGCCTGGGAGCCGCAGGAGTCGTCGGAGGCGGCCTGGGAGCCGCAGGAGTCGTCGGAGGCGGCCTGGGAGCCGCAGGAGTCGTCGGAGGCGGCCTGGGAGCCGCAGGAGTCGTCGGAGGCGGCCTGGGAGCCGCAGGAGTCGTCGGAGGCGGCCTGGGAGCCGCAGGAGTCGTCGACGCTGGTGTGGGCTCCAGCCCCGTCGTCGACGCTGGTGTGGGCTCCAGCCCCGTCGTCGGCGCTGGTGTGGGCTCCAGCCCCGTCGTCGGCGCTGGTGTGGGCTCCAGCCCCGTCGTCGGCGCTGGTGTGGGCTCCAGCCCCGTCGTCGGCGCTGGTGTGGGCTCCAGCCCCGTCGTCGGCGCTGGTGTGGGCTCCAGCCCCGTCGTCGGCGGTGCTTGGCGGCGCGGAGCTGGCACCGGTGCTTGGCGGCACGGAGCTGGCACCGGTACCTGTCGTGGTGCTGGTACCGGAGTGGGCTCCAGCCTTGGAGTTTGTGCTGGCGTGAGAACCAGTTTAGAGTCTGAAACTGGCGTGAGAACAAGGCTAGAAACATTTTCTGGTGTGAAAACCAGGTCAGAGTCATGTGCTGGTGTGAGAACCAGACTGGGAGCAGGTGTCGGCTTCAGCCGAGGAGCAGGTGTCGGCTTCAGCCGAGGAGCAGGTGTCGGCTTCAGCCGAGGAGCAGGTGTCGGCTTCAGCCGAGGAGCAGGAGTCGGCTTCAGCCGAGGAGCAGGAGTCGGCTTCAGCCGAGGAGCAGGAGTCGGCTTCAGCCGAGGAGCAGGAGTCGGCTTCAGCCGAGGAGCAGGAGTCGGCTTCAGCCGAGGAGCAGGAGTCGGCTTCAGCCGAGGAGCAGGCACAGGGGTCTGCCGAGGAGAACTAGGGGACTGGCTGTGAGCAGGACTAGGACTATGATGAGTGATAAGACAAACACTAGGACTCGGGCAAGGACTTGAGAGAGGACCAGGACTTACAATCACACTAGTGCTTTGAGAAGGGCTTGGGCAACGACCAGGACTTACAGTCATACCAGGGCTTGGGCAAGAACTAGGACAAACGGTCAAACAAGGGCTTGGGCAAGGACTGGGACTAACAATCAAACTGGTGCTCGGGCAAGGACTAGGACAAAGACTAGGACTTACAGTAACACTGGGGCTCGGACAAGAACTTGGGTAAGGACTAGGGTTCGGACTAAGACCACGAGGGGAATCAGTACTAATATTACAAAGGCAAGAAACAAGACTCGGGACCGGACTCGAAACAGGACTCGGACTACGGATCAGTCTACGAGTGGAACTAGGACTACGACGACTACGAGAAAGACTAGGACTACAACTAGAATCAGAACGGAAACTCGGACCAGGACTTGGACTACGACTCAGTCTACAAGTCGGTCTACGAGTAGGACTAGAGCATGGGCTACGAAGAAGGCTGGGACTCGAACTCTGAGAGAGACTGTGACTAAAACTAGAACTAGGGCACGGACGGAACACAGGTGGAGGAGGTCTAAGAGGGCGTGACTTGACCGGGGAGAACACCGGTGGAGGAGGTCTAGGAGGCCGTAGTGGCTTAACAGGTTTAACAGGGGTGAACACCGGTGGTGGAGGTCTAGGAGGCTTAGTAGTAATACTGGCCCTCCCCTCAAGACCCGGATTCCAGACGGGGCCCAGTTGGACAGAGGCTGACCGTAAGGGCGGGCGGTGGGAGGTTTTGAGGAGGGCAGGCTCCTCCCCTCTAAAATGTTCAAAATCCTCACTAAATGAGGTGGAAAAAGGCACGGATTCAGGCGGAGAACGAGACTTGAGAGGGGGGGAAGCGGGTATGGGGGGTGAAGACTGACTAGAGTCATAGTAGTGGCGGAAAATGTCCTGGTAATAATTAATTATATTATTAAAGTCATTGTTGGGGGTGTGACTGGGCTTGGATGTGCTACAATTATCCTTGAAAATTTTCTTATATAAAATTAGGTCCTTGGGTGGAATGGGAGAAAGTTCATCTTCAAAAAACTCCTCGTCACTAAGGTCAAAAAAATGTGCAGAGGAATCCACTAAGGTGTTAACGGTGACGTCATAGGGGGGCGTGAACGGAGTGACGTCACTGTGAGTGACAGGGAAGGCGGAAGATGGTGGGATGCTAATGGGAGTAGCAACATGGTGACTGGGAACGGGAGAAGTGAACAAAGTACCAACCCGTAGAGAAGAGTCCTGGGTTGGAGCGGAGGAGTACTTGGTCGGGTATGCTGCTTGTCGGGAACGGTGTCCTGGAGGATCCAGCGCGAGGTGACGCGTCTCTGCTCGCCAGTTTCTGTTACGTTTGCGCGGCATCGTGGATGCGCGGGGAGTGTCGCCTCTCGATGCGCAGGATCACAGCAGGCAGGAATGAAGGTATGAACAGCCTTTTAATATGAAGTTACAAAAGAACACTGGTACAAAAGAGCAAATCAAAGGAGTGTCTGAGCACAGAAAACTAAATGCTAATATACACAGAAGACAGAGTTCGAAGTCCATAAAGCGCGAGCCAAGCGCGCGGAGGCAAGCTACATTTAGCAAGCAGAAAAATAATCAGAGACCACTCACGTAACGGTTGCAGGTACAAACAAACTGGCGAGAGCGAACTAGGTAGCAGAGGGGCTTAAATACAGAAAACATAATTACAAACCGGTGTGTGAATGAGCCATGCAGGAGGAGCAAATAAGTTGTCATGGTGATGAATGTAAATAAGGAAGTGCGCTAACAAACGGGATCGGTAGAGTCCAAAACATGATCAAAACCTAGTAGGACAATACAAAAAAGACAAACATGCTAGAGATGTGTGATCCGGAAGCCGGATCACAACATAACTTATAGATATAAGATGACTTCATGACTTTGTTAGTGACTAGAATAGCATTTTTTATGTAAAAAATAATTTATAAGCTTTCTGAAAACAATTTAGTTGATTAAACCTGGAATAGACTGACAGTACATATGCAAACGTAAATGTTGTGCGTCTTTAACGACCGCTAAATCCTATTGTCATGACGCTGCCCCATCGCCAGTGCAATGGAAATATAGTGAATAAGAAGTTTTTGTGTAAAAGTGACAAGATCTCTTTGAGTGCACTTGGAAGGGCTGCCGAGTGCCTCGCATCATGTCGATGAGCTGAAGGCTGATCAGCGTCGCCGTTGGCAGGGAACGCTTGCCGCCAACAAGTGCACTTCAGCTCTCTTGTCCGCCAGCCCGCCCCCGTGTAATTAGCATTACACCATTAGCGGCGCCAGCAGGTGTGCGTGGTCCGCCCTGTTGTTAGCGGGGATGTTAATTTGGGCTGGAGTGCTTGCGACATGCCGTCCTAATAAAGAGAAAAGAAGAAGTGATGGCAGATGGTGCATAGCGGGAGAACAGGAGGCAGATAAACGGAGGAGGACGGACAGAGGACAGGTTTTTTATCATTGGATGCCATGGAAACATGCATGTGTGAAGAAGCGCGTGAAGGGACTTCTATTAAATAGCTTTCTGCGCGACAAAAAAAGTGATTCTTTCCCATTCTTAAACACATCACATAGGCGCGAACATATTGAGTGTAAAATAATGGCGACAAAGGGACATTAAATGCTGTACATTGTCAAAGTTGTGTAATGCGGACGTTTGGAGGGAAAATATGCCGCTAAACCCATCATCATGACTCTTCAACTCTGTGAGCATCGAGGGGATTAACTCCACTCGTGTTTGGCTTTTTCTTAGTTTTTTTTTGTATTTTTTTGTTATTAGTAATGGAAAAGAGGAGCAGTGTGACAAAGGCCTTGGAAACATTTGTGCTGGTGGCTAAGCGCAATAGAACTGACAATCAAAGAAAAACAAAAAGTACACAGCCACTTTTCAGAATCAGAATCAGAAATACTTTATTAATCCCCGAGGGGAAATTAACATTTTCAGCACAAATCCCATTTAAGAGCAGACAAACATTACAGGGAGACAGAACAGGATCACTGACGGGTCTGCCAACTTCCGGCGCCCCTTACAAAAGAGGTGAGAAACGGGTAAATGCTGGTGGCTGCGGAGGGGAATTCAGTCTAAGCCTGGACCCCTGGGGAGGGGGTCCGGACTGAGGCCAATGGAAAAAAAGGAAAAAAAACTCATAGCTATAGCACACATTAAAACGTGTGTGTAAGAGAGAAACATAAAAAATCAAAGAACACCAAGGACATTAAAGACATTAAAAGAGCATAGCTGATGCAACCAGCCATTTCTATACACAGCTAGAAAATAAAAATAAAACTAAAATAAAATCCATCCTTCTTCTTTTGCTTATCCGAGGTCGGGTCGCGGGGGCCGCAGCCTAAGCAGGGAAGCCCAGACTTCCCTCTCCCCAGCTACTTCTTCCAGCTCCTCCCGGGGAATCTCGAGGCATTCCCAGGCCAACCTGGAGAGATAGTCTTCCCAACGTGTCCTGGGTCTTCCCCGTGGTCTCCTATCGGTCGGACGTGCCCTAAACATCTCCCTAGGGAGGCGTTCGGGTGGCATCCTGACCAGATGCCCGAACCACCTCATCTGGCTCCTCAGAGCATCTCACCCTATCTCTATTGGAGAGCCCCACCATCCGGCGGAGGAAACTCGTTTTGGCCGCTTGTACCCGTGATCTTGTCCTTTCGGTCATGACCCAAAGCTCATGAGCCAAAGCTCATGACCATAGGTTAGGATGGGAACGTAGATCAACCGGTAAATTGAGAGATTTGCCTTACGGCTCAGCTCCTTCTTCACCACAACGGATCGATAGATCAAAAAAATAAAATAAAAAAATAAATCATCAATTTTCTATACCGCTTATCCTCATTAGGGTCGCAGGTAAGCTGGAGCCTAGCCCAGATGACTTCGAGCGAGAGGCAGGGTAAACACTAGACTGGTAACCAGCCAATCGCAGGACACGTATGTACAATGTACAGTTGTACACTTGGTCTCTCTTGCCAATTACAATCAACACTGTCCAGGCTACTCTGTACAATGTGACTATCAACAATAATGATGAATGCAAAGTATATTCCATTGTCTTATTCTTTGCAGTTGTTAACATATGTTTACCTCTTGTTGAAGTTAAAATTGCCTGTAAAAGAGATAGTTTGACTCTGGAACAGATTATTCCTTTAATTTGATCCCTAAGGTTAAAATTTGGTTTCAATTGGAACAAATCAGAAGATTGTGTTTAACTCTGTTGTATTTGGAAAAAACAAAAATATAGATAAAATAAATGTATTAATAATAATCATAATAATACTAATGGATTACATTTATATAGCGCTTTTCTAGACACTCAAAGCGCTTCACAGAGAAGTGAGAACCCATCATTCATTCACTCCACATTCACACCTGGTCGTGGTAAGCTGTATTTTTAGCCACAGCTGTCCTGGGGTAGACTGATGGAAGGGTGGCTGCCAATTTGTGCCCACGGCCCTTCCAACCACCACCCATCTATTCAATCACCAGTGTCAGCGACACTGAGGGGAAGGGTGAGGTGTCCTGCCCAAGGACACAACGGCAGTGATTTGGATGGCAAGAGGTGGGGAGCGATCCATAAACACACAGTATATTGTAATACAATATAAACATAATACATTAATAAAACAAACTATGATCAACATTTGTTTTCATACAGTATTTGAGGTAATTATGAGTACAGCAAACGCTCACAAAGATTTTTGAGCTTGATCAGATGTGAAAAACAACAACTTAATAAAAATCCAACCAAATTATGTGTCGAGCGATGCTCTCATCCTTTAAAAGGTTTCGGGTATTTAACTTGAAAACAAAGTCATGAGTTTCAAGTAGACTGCAGTAGAATGTAGCACTTTAAACGAGAACACCCGTTTAATTTTAAAAGGATTTTTGCAACCCCCCCTAAAAAAACTCAAGTAAGGCAACCTTTTATAGTAGTTACAATGCAAATAGGGTTAACAACGGTATTGAATGTTGAAGTATGCACAGTTTAACATAGAGATGGTATTAATCAAATCCAGTAAATTATTCTATCCTACAGTCTCTTATGATTGAGACTTTTATACATTTTGCTGCAGACTAATAACAAATTAGCTTTAGGCTACAAATGGTCATCGGGTGGTACTTAAAACACCCATGTGTTAAATGCACTGTTTAGTCGAGTACAGGTAATTTGTGGTTCAGCTTTCGCAAAGGTGTTTTCTTTTTTCTTTAAATTATGAGTCATTAGTTTTTAAAGGTAACTTCACATTTTTGGAATTTTGTTTATCATTCACAATCCTTATGTGACACCAGCACCCCTTTTTATGCATTTCAAATACATATATATATGTAAATATGCATATATTTATGTGTGTGTGTATATGTTTTGATTGGATTATCCAGAGAATAGTGCTCGATACCGTGGTAGAGCGCAATATGTAGGTGTGGGAAAAATCACAAGACTACTTAATCTCTACAGAACTGTTTCATGCGGGGTTCCCTCAATCATCAGGAGATTTTTTTTTTTAAGGTAAAATCTCCTGATGATTGAGGGAACCCCTCATGCAACAGTTCTGTAGAGATGAAGTAGTCTTGTGATTTTTCCCACACCTACATATGTGTGTGTATATATATGTATGTATGTATATATGTATATGTATACTATATATGTGTATATATATATATATATATATATATATATATATATACATCTTATTCCGCTTATCCGAGGTCGGGTCGTGGGGGCAGCAGCCTAAGCAGGGAAGCCGAGGTGTTCCCAGGCCAGTCGGGAGACATAGTCTTCCCAACGTGTCCTGGGTCTTACCTGTGGCCTTCTACTGGTAGGACGTGCCCTAAACACCTCCCTAGGGAGGCGTAGATGCCCGAACCACTTCATCTGGCTCCTCTTAATGTGGAGGAGCAGCGGCTTTACTTTGAGCTCCTCCCGGATACATATATATATATATATATATATATATATATATATATATATATATATAGATATATATAGATATATATAGATATATAGATATAGATATATATAGATATATATATATAGATATATATAGATATATATAGATATATAGATATAGATATATATAGATATATAGATATAGATATACATATAGATATATATACACATACCATAGGTTGGACTTTGTGGCAGGTGGAAAAAAACAGACAGAAGCCGTGATCCAATTCTTTACAGTGCTTGTTAACTTTTAAAGACCAGAGATTTTCAAGCACTTTACATCAAAAGTCAATACGACGGTCTAAAAGAATAACATGGGAGGTCCAGTTTCTAAAAATCTGACTCAGCTGGCTTAATAAAACCCATGTGTGACTCTTTTTTGTGCCTTTTATGTTGTTATTGTTAATTTTATTGCTTGTCAGAAGAGACAGATGGTGATAGCAGACGCAGTGTATACAGTGCTGTATGTGCCATATTTTATAATGCAGAAAAACAAAAACGATTCATCTTGCATCATATCAGAATCCAGCTGGACACCATTCTTTCGATACCAAAGTCCTCCACCTGCTGCCCATCATCACCAGTATTATAATAATCACCATGTGATCTAAAGAATTCGTCTGCGCAACAAATCTTCTACTGTTTTTTTTAATTAAGTTTCCTGCTGTTATTGTGTTACTGCTCAGTTAGCAAGCTAACCCATTTCTCCCTTTTTAAAGGTAAGTTAAAGTACCAATGATTGTCACACACATACTAACTGTGGCAAAATTATTCTCTGCATTTGACCCATCACCCTCGATCACGCCCTGGGAGGTGAGGGGAGCAGTGGGCAGCAGCAGTGCCGCGCACGGGAATCATTTTATAGTGTGCTTGTGTGGGTCAAGTCATGTTCTGATCTGCTGGAGCAGGTGAACTATTGCTGAATTCTTCACAGCGTCGCCTTTATATAAACAGTGACTAAATAGGTCCTGGAAATTGTAGGACACATACTTCCTCCACCAGGTCCAGTGCATTGGAACACAGTCAATTAACAGGAAAAAAAAGAGAGATTGACTTGTATTTCACTTTTACTGCCATTAATACATTTACATGCTTTATATTATCTCAGAGGCATCACAGTGTATGAGTGGTTAGCACTCATAACAGTTATATTATATATAACATACATCTATATAGAATATAAGTACATTGTTTGTCAAATTTGTATATACAAATTGTATACCAAATTATATCGAAAGTAAAGCAACAGTGATTAAACATTTTCATATAAACGGGTATTCTGTACTTTATATTTCAGTGCGCTGTAAAAATAATTACTGAATATGTCGTTTTTCCCATTGTTGTTTGTTGTTGCGTCCAGCAGAAAGAGTCTGACACTCTTTTTAACTTTTATTGCAAAACATCACTAACACATGACCATACACATTAAAACCAGCATGTCGTTAAAATAGTTAACAGGTTTGTTCATTTATAATTACATATCTCTCTCTTCTCCTGTGTCCCGAACCGCTGAATAGCATTGCAAATAGTAATAGCATCCTCTGCCGCGACTAGTTCGGAAGTTGCACAGTCCATCTTTACTTAAGTATTTTCCTCTGATTTATAAGTACAAACCCCGATTCCATATGAGTTGGGAAACTGTGTTCGATGTAAATATAAACGGAATACAATGATTTGCAAATCATTTTCAACCCATATTCAGTTGCAAAGACAACATATTTGATTTTCAAACTGATAAACATCTTTTTTTCGCAAATAATAGTCAACTTTAGAATTTGATGCCAGCAACACATGACAAAGAAGTTGGGAAAGGTGGCAATAAATACTGATAATGTTGAGGAATGCTCAAACACATACTGATAATGTTGAGGAATGCTCATCAAACACTTACTGTATTTGGAACATCCCACAGGTGTGCAGGCTAATTGGGAACAGGCGGGTGCCATGATTGGGTATAAAAACAGCTTCCCAAAATATGCTCAGTCTTTCACAAGAAAGGATGGGGCGAGGTACACCCCTGTGTCCACAACTGCGGGAGCCAATAGTCAAACAGTTTAAGAACAACGTTTCTCAAAGTGCAATTGCAAGAAATTTAGGGATTTTAACATATACGCTCCATAATATCATCAAAAGGTTCAAAGAATCTGGAAAAATCACTCCACGTAAGCAGCATAGCCTTAAAACTAACATTGAATGATCGTGACCTTCGATCCCTCAGACGGCACTGTATCAAAAAACTACATCAATCTCTAAAGGATATCACCACATGGGCTCAGGAACACTTCAGAAAACCACTGTCACTAAATATAGTTCGTCGCTACATCTGTAAGTGCAAGTTAAAGCTCTACTATGCAAAGCGAAAGCCATTTATTAACAACATCCAGAAACGCCGCTGGCTTCTCTGGGCCCGAGATCATCTAAGATGGATGGATGCAAAGTGGAAAAGTGTTTTGTGGTCTGACAAGTCCACATTTCAAATTGTTTTTGGAAATATTCAACATCGTGTCACCCGGACCAAAGGGGAAGCGAACTATCCAGACTGTTATCGACACAAAGTTCAAAAGCCAGCATCTGTGATGGTATGGGGGTGCATTAGTGCCCAAGGCCTGGGTAAATATTTAATTGGACGTTTGTCCATCGAATCAGAATTTATCATTTTTCCCACCTCTTGCACACAACACAGACGTACGATATGCAGTGAGATCAATGCTGCTAAATGCTGTTTTATTTTATGCGCCGTTGTGCACCACACAAAGTGTACCTAATTTTGTCACTGGTGAATCTATCTGTTTTTTTTTGTTATATGTTGGAAAATATGGGAAAAATGTTTGTTTTCAAAATATATATTTAATAAAATCTGATATTTTTGGAGAGGGTGGGGCATAGAGGGGTTCATTTGCATCTAAAGAGCACGCCTACACACACACACGCACGACACACACACACACACACACACACACACACACACACACACACACACACACACACACACACACACACATCATCATCGGCGATCACTCGAGACGAGTAAGATTGTCCTCCTGTCGGTGGGTCTGGTCATCTGTGGGTCCTCAGGTGGCTGTAGAGGCCGATCCTGGATCCGCAGACTTTATCGCAGTGGGGACATGCGTGGGTGGTTGACTGGGTAGTGGTTGTGGTGTGAGGAGCTGTGTTGGTGGTGGATCTCTCATTTCTCTGTTGCCTCTTGGTTTCTGCGGCACGGTGGAGGTCCTTCTCTAGGTGAGTTGTGCCTTCATGGACCATCTTGCTCCACATGTTCCTCTGGTGGGCTACCTCCTCCCAGTTGCTGAGGCTGAAGTGACACTTTCTCAGGTGGATTTTGATGTTATCCTTGTACCTCTTCTTCTGCCCTCCTTGGGTACGTTTTCCTTCCTTTAGCTGGCCATACAGCATTTGCTTTGGAAGGCGGTTGTCAGGCATGCGTATGACATGGCCTGTCCATCGCAGTTGATGTCGGATGATGGTTGTGGTGATGGTGGAGATGTTGGCTTCTTTCAGAACACTGATGTTTGTACGCCTCTCCTCCCAACCGATCCTGAGGATCTTCCGGAGACATCGTTGGTGGTACTGCTCCAGGGCCTTCAGATGTCTGCTGTAGGTGGTCCAACTGTCGGCTCCATAGAGCAGTGTGGGCAGAACTACTGCTTGATAGACAAGTAGCTTTGTCTTTGTCTCGATGTCTCGGTTTTCAAAAACCCTCTTCCGCAGCCTGGCAAAGGCTGCACTGGCACACCCGATGCGGTGGTGAATCTCTGCGTCTATGACAGCTCTTGTAGAGAGAAGGCTGCCAAGGTAGGTGAATTGATCCACATTATCCAGGATGTTGTCTCCCACATGAATTGTGGGGGGTTGTGGGAGTGTGTCAGGAGCTGGTTGGTATAGGATTTGGGTCTTTTTTATGTTTATGTCAAGTCCCAGGAGTCTGTAGGCTCTGGCAAAGGCGTTTAAGATGTCCTGGAGGTCCGCTTCGGAGTGTGCAACTAGGGCATTGTCATCCGCATACTGGAGTTCCATGATGGAGGATGTGATACCTTGCTTTTTGCCCTGAATCTGTTGATGTTAAATAGCCCTCCCTCAGTCCTGTATATGAGCTTGACTCCCTCAGATAGGTTCTGGCTTGTGAGGTGGAGGATGGTGGAAATGAAGATGGCGAACAGGGTTGGTGCAATGATGCAGCCCTGCTTAACATCAGTGTCTACTTTGAAAGGAAGTTTCTCCAATCTACCATTGCCGACTACGGTTGCCGTCATGTCATCATGGAGTAGTCGCAAGATCTTTAGATACTTGTCTGGGCATCCAATCTTGGAGAGAACACACCAGAGGGCAGTTCTGTTTATGGAGTCAAAGGCCTTTGTGAGGTCAATGAACGCCATGTACAAAGGTAGATGTTGCTCCCGACATTTTTCCTGCAGTTGACGAACTGTAAAAATCATGTCGGAGGTCCCCTTGGCAGGACGAAAGCCACACTGCGATTCTGGTAGGGTGTTCTCTGACAGAGGCAGTGGCCGGTTGGCCAATATACGAGCCAGCACTTTGCCCGTTGTCGACAGGAGGGAGATACCCCTGTAGTTGCCACAGTCGGCCTTGTCTCCATTCTTAAAGATGGTAACAACCAGGGCATCCCTGAGCTCAGCCGGTATTTCCTATTCATCCCAGATTTTACCCAGCAGGCTATGGATGTGACACAGGAGTTTTGGTCCTCCTTGCTTGAGGATTTCTGCTGGAATCCCATCTGGTCCAGAGGCCTTGTTGTTGCTCAGTTTCCTCACGGCATCCAGGACCTCATTTTCGGTTGGGGGGTGACCCAACTGCTCCATGATGGGACACTGAGGGATCTGGTTGATGGTTTCGAGCTCGACTGTGGTCTTTCGGTTCAGGAGTTCTTGGAAGTGTTCTTGCCATCTGGAACTGATACCAACATTGTCCTTCAGCAAGGTTTGTCCATCTTTGGAGCGGAGAGGGTTTAGGCCTCGATAGCAGGGCCCATACACGGCCTTGGTGGCGTTAAAGAAACCCCTGGTGTCTCCCGAGTCTGCAAGTCTCTGGATTTCCAGGGCCCTTTCCAACCACCACTGGTTCTTCAACTCTTGTACTCTGTTTTGGACAAGTGCCTTTGCCTTGGAGTGGGCCTCCCTTTTGGCCATGCAGCTGATGTCATTTTGCCAAGTGCAGAAGGCTTTTCTTTTGGCGTCAATTAGATGTTGTATTTCGACATCGTTGTCGTCGAACCAGTCTTGATGTTTCCTGGTCTTGTAGCCAAAGGTGTCTCTGCTGGTCTCAAGAAGTGTGGTTTTGAGAGCCCTCCAGTGTTCCTCCACACCCTCTGGGTATTCTTCAGGGAGCCTCTCAAGTAGGGTGTCTTGAAAGAGTTGCACCCTGTTTGTGTCTCCCAGGCTGTCGAGGTTGAATTTTGGGCGAAGATGTTTCTTTTGTGTTCTCCTTTTCTACCGCAGCTTGATGTTCATGGTGGAGCGGATGAGGCGGTGGTCAGTCTAGGATTCATCCGCGCTGATCGTGGCCCTGGTGATGTTGACATCTATGCGATCTCTGGCCCTGACTATCACATAATCAATGAGATGCCAGCACTTTGATCGGGGATGCATCCATGAGGTTTTGTAATGGTTTCTCTGGCGGAACAAGGTGTTTGTGATCACGAGCTCGTGTTCAGCACATTTAGATAATAGGAGGATTCCTTTGGAGTTTACATTCCCAACACCCTCTTTGCCCAAGGTGCCTTTCCAGAGCTTGCGGTCCTTGCCGACCCTGGCATTGAAGTCCCCGAGTAGGAGGATCTTGTCTTCCTTTGGGACGTTTGATAAAACCTGGTCAAGGGTTGCATAAAAGGTCTCCTTATCTTCAACTTGTGAGTCCAAGGTTGGTGCATAGGCACTCACAGCTGTGGCCATCTGATCGTTTGAGAGACTTAGTCGTAGGGTCATGAGACGCTCATTGATGCCTACTGGAGATTCGGAGAGTTGGGAGATGAGCCGATTCTTGATGGAAAAACCCACCCCATGGTTTCTGGGCTCATCAGCCGCTTTTCCCTTCCAGAAGAAGGTATATCCCCCTTTCTCCTCCTTTAGTTGCCCCTCCTCAGCCAGGCGGGTCTCTGACAGGGCGGCGATGTCGACCTTGAACCGTTTCAGCTCCCTGGCAATGATAGCAGTTCTTCTTTCTGGACGATTGGTGGAGGCACTGGGGGGGGGGTTGGGTAATGGTGAGTCCTTCCTTCAGGAGAACGCCTGTGCGTGGAATCTTATAAAGTGGGGAGGCTGGTGCACAGGCAGCCACCACATTGTCCATGACAAAGGGAGGGCCAGGGTCCAATGGCATGGAGACCAAGACAATTGGGGACCCATCTTTGCTGCAGCCTTCTTCCGCCTTTGTGACCGTTGTGGAGCTTTTTCCGCTGCCATCATCCGCCCACTCCACCGTTGAGGACTTTTTGGGCCGCTCTTCGTCTGGAACCTCACCCTCGACCTTACCGCCATGGTTGAACCTACCAGGAGCTTAAGCTCCAGACGGCATCGCTCTCAGGTTCATTGGAACACGCAAGGCTCTCCACCACGACAAAGTGGCGACCCGAGGAGAGCACGCACGCACGCACACACACACACACACACACACACACACACACCATATGCAGACTTAAAAAGTGGGTTCTAAAATTTTACGCCAAAGAATATCCAACACATGATATGGACCGCAAGGAAGTGTGTTAAATATAGATCAAATTAATAGGTCTTCTTTAAGTCAAAACTGTTTTTGAAGAGAAAATGCCTCAAAATATTTCCCAAAGTATTTTTTAAAGCGTGTGCGGCTAGTGTAGGCCAGGGGTCCCTAAATCCTGAAAAGAAAAGAAAAAAGATTATTATTTATTTTTTTAACTATTATTTTTTTTAAATCTGTCATATTTTCTACCGCTTGTTACTCTTTATTTATTTTTTTTTTGCCTTTATTCAACCAGGTAAAATCCCATTGAGATCAAATATCTCTTTTCCAAGGGAGACCTGGCCAAGAGGGCAGCAGCAAGGTTACTTTAAAAAACAGTAAAAAACACACAAAACATCAAATTTACAACATTAAAACTTGTTCACATAGAACATGTGCATACAGAGAAGGTAGACTGCAATCCTTTCACGGAAGCTTTAAACTTATTTAATGTAACAAGATGGCGCCCCCTGTGGCTGACGTCTTTGCGTCGCCCTCCCGACAACATTTACATTTTTTTATTTATTTTAGTACTAATTTGCATCCTAAATGCAAAGTTTTTGCACGCAACAGTCAGATATAACAGAGATGCACTTCTGGACATCGGAAAAGCTCACCATGAGCTCACTTATAGTCTGACGGACTTCAACTTTCTTCTACGACGAGAGCCAGCTAACCACAAAACAACAACAACAAGACGGCGAGGCAAGCGAGCGGGGCTACATGCTAGGCTAAAGGCTAGAGCTACACTACCACCACTACCTAGCCTGCTGCTAGCTAACGTGCGCTCGCTCGACAACAAGCTGGATGAGCTGAGAACCAGGATTACATCCCAGCGTGAAATAAGAGAATGATGTGCTCCTATTTTCAGGGAAACCTGGCTTTCGGACAGCATCCCAGACTCTGCTATCCAGCTAGCAATGCACTCAGTCTACCGTGGAGACCGGACAAAGGCTTCAAGAAAGGCGAGAGGCGGCGGCGTCTGTGTTTACATGAGTAACCGCTGGTGCACGGACGTACAAGTGGTTGAAAGACACTGCTCGGACAACATTGAGTTTTTGATGGTGAAATGCAGACCTTTTTACCTTCCAAGGGAGTTCAGTGCAGTGTTTATACTGTCTGTGTACATCCCGCCACGGTCGGATTCCACAACAACGCTGAAGCTGCTGCATGATGTCATCAGTAAACAAGAGACCGCTCACCCCGATGCTGCGTTCACGGTAGCTGGGGATTTTAACCACCGCAACCTAAAGAGTGTCCTCCCGAAATACCATCAATATGGGAACTTTCCTACGAGGGAAAAAAACTCTCTGGACCAAGTATACTGCAACGTAAGGGGAGCCTACAAGGCTGTACCCTGACCACACTTTGGACTATCTGATCACATCTCAGCTTTTCTATATCCAGCGTACAGACAGCGCCTCAAGCAAGCCCCCCCAGTGAGAAAAACTGTACGAGTCTGGAATGAAGACACTGAACTAATGTTTCAGGACTGCTTCGGGAGTACAGACTGGGACATGTTCAAAACTGCTGCTCAGAGGGATGACGGTACTGTGGACATAGAAGAATATGCTTTCAGTTTAACTGGCTACATCAGCACGTGTGGAAAAAATTGCTCCCACAAAACAATACAAGATATACCCAAACCGAAAACCCTGGATTAACTGTGCTGTTCGGTCCAAGCTACATGCCCGCTCCACTGCATTTGTCTCAGGCAACGCTGAGGACTACAGGAAGGCCAGATATGACCTGTGTAAATCCATCAGCGAGGCCAAGGGACAATACAGACAAAAGCTGGAGGGATTCTACTCCACCACCGATTCCCGGCGCATGTGGCAAGGCCTGCAACACATCACAGACTATAAGTGGGGGAGCAGGGGGGTCACAAACAGCCAACGATCACTGCCAGATGAGCGGAATGAGTTCTACGCCCGCTTCGAGGTCCTCAACACCAACCAACAGAGAGGGGTTCTGCCCATGGAGCGCACACAGGACCTACCACTCACTGTAACAACAGCAGAGGTATGTACAGTTCTGAGGAAACAAACCCACGGAAGGCAGCCGGCCCAGACAACATCCCTTGCCAGGCCCGCAGGGTGTGTTCATCAGAGCTGGCTGACGTACTTGCTGACATATACAACTTGTTACTAGCACAAGCTGTTGTGCCCACCTGCTTCAAGACCACCACCATCGTGCCCCTACCAAAGAAAAACACTGTGACCTGTCTGAATGACTATCGCCCTGTTGCACTCACCCCAATAGTGATGAAGTGCTTTGAGAGGATAATCGTGTCACAAACCGGTCCCAGTCAGTCAGAATCGGCAACCAGACATCAGTCACAAAGGTTCTAAGCATAGGGACCCCCCAAGGCTGCGTGCTGAGCCCCCTACTGTACACCCTCTTCACACACGACAGTGTGGCCTCCCAAAACAACACCAGTATCATCAAGTTTGCAGAAGATACTAGGGTTGTCGGACTGATCACCGGGGAAGCTGAGGCAACGTACAGAAGGAGTGTAGCAGAACTGGTGGCCTGGTGTCAGGATAATAATCTCTCTTTGAACACAGACAAGACCAAGGACATAATTATTGAAGAAGGAGAAGGAGTGCACAGTACACACCTTTGTACATAAGGGGGACAAAGGTGGACAGGGTGAAAACCTTTTAATTCCTCGGGACCCACATCAGCGAGGACCTCACCTGGGATCACAACACCCAACAAACAATAAAGAAAGCCCAGCAGCGACTGTACTTCCTAAGAAGGCTGAGAACATTTGGTATGCCACCCAAAATTCTCAGCCACTTCTATAGAAGTACGGTTGAGAGTGTCCTTACCAGCTAAATCTTGGTCTGGTATGGAAACTGCACTGCTAAGGACAGGAAGGCACTCCAGCGAGTGATTAAAACTGCTCAGTACATTTCAGGAGCAGCCTGCCCCTCACTACAGGACATGTACTCTACCAGGGCCACCAGGAGAGCACACAACATCATAAAGGACCCAGCACAGTCTCTTCAGTCTCCTACCATCAGGCAGACAATACAGGAGCCTCAAATCCAGGACTACGAGACTGACAGTTTCTACCCACAGGCCATCAGGTTTGTGAATGTTAGCCCCCCCCCCCAATTTTTACTTTGTCTTTTTGAACAAAAGACAGGTACCTTGACCACCCCCGAACTGTGAACCATCACTGTAGACGCTTTTCACCTTTGATCACTAAAGACACTTTAACTGCTGCTGTGACCCACGGTCACCTCCATATTTATACTGATGACCGTCAATCAGAATATGCAATAATGTTATGTTACTTACTGTGCCTTGTATATACATTTTTATCTTTATTTTTAATTTTTAGCTAAGTACCGTGTGACTTGTTGAAGGGTGGACTAGCAAAGTAAGATTGTCATTGTACGGCAAACTGTCTGTTGAACTGTGCATATGACAATAAACAATCTTGAATCTTGAATCTTGAAAGTTTTGAAGTTGAAGATTTGATTGTAGGCTAGTCCGAAGCCTTCGGTGCTGAAAATCTAAATGCTTTCTTACCCAGTTCAGTTCTTACTTTAGGGACGACAAATTGCAGAACATTGATTGAACGAATATTGTAACTTCCTTGTTTCTTTGTTAAAAGACAAGATAAATGTGATGGAGCAATACCCAGAATGGTTTCGTGAAGTGAAGTGAATTATATTTATATAGCACTTTTCTCTATTGACTCAAAGCGCTTTTACATAGTGAAACCCAAATATCTAAGATACAATTAAACCAGTGTGGGTGGCACTGGGAGCAAGTGGGTATAGTGTCTTGCCCAAGGACATAACGGCAGCGACTACGATGGCAGAAGCGGGAATCGAACCAGGAACCCTCAAGTTGCTGGCACGGCCACTCTACCAACCGAGCTATACATACCAATGATTGAGGCGTCGAGCACATAAAGATGTCCAGTTAACTATTGAGTATAACACACGATGGTGAGTAAGGGGAGCGCAGTTGGTGATGAATCTCAGTGCACCGTGGTGCACACTATCCAGCTTGTGGAGACAACCAGCAGTACTGCATTCATGTACTCTCAGTGTCTCCTAGCCGCTCAGGCAAATCATATTTTTTTTAAATGCATTTTTCCATCGGTAACGTGACATCATCGTGCTCTGAATATATATTTATATGTATCAATCAATCAATCAATCAATGTTTATTTGTATAGCCTTAAATCACAAGTGTCTCCATCCTATTTGGGTCCCATATCAACCTTAAGAAAGTCAGTGACTTCACTATAAAAGTGGGTGACATTGTTATCACCAAAAAAGATTAGATCACCTACCTAGGTTCCATTCTAGAGGCTAATCTTTCCTGTGATAAAATGGCAACCAAGGTAATCAAAAAGGTCAACCAAAGAACAAGATTCCTCTACAGAATCTCCTCTCTGGTCAACAAAAGCACCTTGAAGATTCTAGCGGGAACTCTCATTCAACCCTTTTTCGATTACGCTTGCACCTCCTGGTACCCCAGCACCTCCAAAGCCCTCAAATCTAGACTCAAAACATCCCAGAATAAGCTAGTCCGTTTACTTTTAGACCTCCACCCCAGATCACACCTCACTCCAACCCACTTTTCCAAAGTGGGCTGGCTCAGGGTGGAGGACAGAGTAAAACAACTTGCACTGAGCTTAGTCTATAAAATCCGCTACACCTCCCTGATACCGAAGTACATGTCAAACTACTTCCTTAACGTAAATGACCGCCATAACCACAACACCAGGGGGAGCTCCACAAATCACGTTAAACCCAGATTCCGATCTAACAAAGGTCTTAACTCATTCTCTTTCTATGCCACATCAATGTGGAATGCACTCCCAACAGGTGTAAAAGTAAGTGCATCTCTATATTCCTTCAAAACCGCTCTAAAACAATACCTCCAGGCAACTTCAACCCTTTACTAATACCCTCCTCCATTCACATCCCATCTCCCCGGTTTATAAATAACCTAATGTAAATAATCAAATGTATTTCTAATGTATTTACTTGCTCTTATGCTATCTGAACTCACTATGGCTGCTGGCTGTACATATCCTACTAAGACCTACACTGTTGCAAAGTCCATTTCTCTGTTGATGCAATTGTTGATGACTGAAGTACTGATATCAACCAAAGCTCCTCATCCCACCCCCCGGATTGTAAATAATGTAAATAATTCAATGTATATACTATGATGATTAACCTGTGTGATGACTGTATTATGCTGATAGTATATATTTGTACCATGAATTGATTAACGTGGACCCTGACTTAAACAAGTTGAAAAACATATTCGGGTGTTACCATTTAGTGGTCAAATGTACGCAATATGTACTGTACTGTGCAATCTACTAATAAAAGTATCAATCAATCAAAAAAAAAAAAAAAACCTCAAAGGGCTACACAAACCACAATGACATCCTCGATACAGAGCCCATGTAAGGGCAAGGAAAAACTCACCCCTAAATATATATATATATATATATATATATATATATATACCGGTATCAGTATAGTACCGCGATACTAATGAATCATTTTTGGTACTATACTGCCTCTATCCCAACATCATAAACTATGTTTTTGAACTCAGGAAATATATCCCTGGACACATGAGTACTTAAATTATGACCAATGTATGATTCTGTAACTACTTGGTATTGGATTGATACTCAAATTCGTGGTATCATCCAAAACTCATGTAAAGTATCAAACAACAGAAAAGAAAAGAAGCGTAGATATTACATGTTAAGAGAGAAAGTAAGCTGATATTAACAGTAAATGAACAAGTAGATTAATAATTGATTTTTTACGGCTTGTCCTTAATAATTTTGACAAAATAATAGAATGGAAAATGACACAATATGTTACTGCATACGTCAGCAGCTCAATTAGGAGCCTTTGTTTGTTTACTTACTACTAAAAGACAAGTTGTCTTGTATGTTCACTATTTTATTTAAGGACAAACTTGCACTGGGAAACATATGTTTAATGTACTGTAAGATTTTTTTGTTAAATAAAGCCATTAATGCAATTTTTTGTGGTGCCCTTTATTTAGAAAAGTACCGAAATAATTTTGGTACCGGGACAACATTAATATCAGCTCAATGCGGCCCCTGAGTCAAATAGTTTGGGGACCCCTAGTGTAAGGAACAGCCTGAGGTAGTCTTATTAACGAATAATAGTATTGCAAAGATTAACATGCACTGTTGAGACATTAGCGCCAGAAGACGGATCGGGTAGGTGGGGCAGCTTTAGTAAAATAAAGAAACAAATAAAACCGAGATGCAAAGACTTGGTTTAGAGTCCAAATAAAATGACCTAATACAACATTATCCATTTACAATACAATACAGTGAATAAGTGAAGCAGCCGAAGAAAACAAAAATTTGAGAGGTTCTTTGTGAAAGCAAAATTACTATTATATAAGAAATCAAGTCATAATTGCAAAGGGGAAATAAAAAGTGCATGGTGTCTTCTTTATCGACAAGTTTTTAATTCTACCAGGCTGTGTTGTCAGTACAATTACATAAATAGACAGCACACATTGGCCGCTTAACATTGCCGTTCTATTTATGTGCCATCTCATGACATCACGTTGACCTGTCCCTTCAGGGCTAAACTGGAGTGACCTCGGTCGCCATGGATCATTCCTCTGCAGCGCTTTTATGGAAGTGGTCATCACAATCCACTCGGCAGCCAAAACAATTTTGTGCAGAAAAACTCCTCTCTTCGCCTCGTTCGCTCTCGTCCTCAGCTTCCATCCATCAGCAGTCAAACTCCCACCAGCTGCCCGAGCGGCCGCTCCTCGCCAACATAACTCAGCTCCAGCTGGGACGGCGGAAGACAAACTGCACCCGGGAGGGAAAACACAACAAATAACTTTTGAGGTGGAGTCTATCCAAGAACTGCGGTATAAGCGTCTCTGCCGTGTGAGTAGAAGCAGTTGGAGTGAGCTAAATTTGGAGCTATGAAAAATGGTTAGGCTCGAGGTGCTGCATGCAGGTATCTCCAAATTTGGTGGTCATTTTTTCCTCGTTTTCTCAAAAAGAGAAGACTGTTTAGGAGTTAAAGGTCCCATATTACGCAAAATTGTAACTTAATGATGTTATAACAATAATACGTGACCCGATGGCCTCGTTATGAGCAGCAGACATAAAACATCTATCATTTCCCTCAACTTGTTTGCTTCATTTTTGAGAAACGAGGCACTCAAACATTCACTTTTAAAAGTTCCAAACTATAGAAACAATTCTTTTTTCGAAGACATGGTACTTATTCACTGCCCACCACTTTATGGAGGTCAGACGTTTTAAAAGGCTTCACTACACATCAGAAAATAACAGCTGCAGACACGTGAGCCGTAAGTTTGATAATTTTTGCGAATAGGCTAACCTAAAATGATGTTGCTGTAATAGTTTAGCATTGTAGTTAGTACAGCTATGCTATTGTTGCTAACGTCTACGTCAGGGGTGTCAAACTCAAATACAGAGTGGGCCAAAATTTTAAACCGAAGAAGGTTGAACAAATTAACATTTCAATAGGGACCCAAACAAGTTTTGCATTGAATATTGAACAAGCAAGGCTTATATAAGTTTACAGTGACATGCAAAATTGAGTTTCAAATAATAATAACAATAATAAATATCAATGGCATATCAAATAAAATTTAAATAAAAATTGAATGCCTCTTTTCTATTTGCAGCCTTCTGAGGTAAATATCAAAATAAACTTTTTCCAAAGGCAAATAAAGTAAAACATTGAAAGTAAAATAATAAGGAATGAATCAAACATTCAAGCCTTGAGGTAGCAAGAAGAAAGTGAATGAATAAAACTTTAATTATTGCTCAGTTTGCCACACTGATTTGCTTTAACAGCGCTTGTATAACCTAATAGTGCAAAATCAACTTTCAAAAAACAAATGAAAAAACATCACAGAAATAACATTTGAATAAAAAATGTAATGCCTCTTTTGTATTTGCAGCCTTCTGAAGTAAATATCAACATTAACTTTTTCCAGTAGCTAATACATTTGAAAATAAAATAACAATGAGGTGGTCGGGGTTGGGAGGTGGCGGGGTTCGGTGGTAGTGGGGGTGAATATATTGTAGCGTCCTGGAAGAGTTAGTGCTGCAAGGGGTTCTGGGTATTTGTTCTGTTGTGTTCATGTTGTGTTTCGGTGCGGTTGTTCTCCCGAATTGTGTTTGTCATTCTTGTCTGGTCAGGGTTCACAGTGTGGCGCATATTTGTAACAGTGTTGAAGTTGTTTATACAGCCACTCTCAGTGTGACCTGTATGGCTGTTGATCAAATATGCATTGGATTCACTTTTGTGTCTGTGTGTACAAGCTGCATATACTATGTGACTTGGCCGGCATGCTGTATGTATAGAAGAAAAGCGGACGCTAAAGGCAGTGCCTTTAAGGCACGACCCCAATATTGTTGTCCGGGGAGAAATTCGGGAGAATGGTTGTCCTGGGAAATTTTCGGGAGGGGCACTGAACTTCGGAAGTCTCCCTGGAAAATGAGGAGGGTTGGCAAGTATGAGTATAAGCGGTGAATGTGGTGTTACAGCGGCACCGCCACTGTATAATACCGGCGGGCCAGCTTTAATGTTAATTTGATATTGCCTCAAGGGCCAAATTAAATTACACGGCGTGCCAAATTTGGCCCGCGGGCCAGAGTTTGACACCCATGGTCTATGTCCTGGGGATATATAGCAGCTGTAGCATTTATTACGTTAGACAAGTACAGTGTTTCAGTTTATTAACTCCCGAGGCTCACCAAGGAATTTTAACATCCATCCATCCATTTTCTACTGCTTATTCCCTTTTGGGGTTGCGGGGGGTGCTGGCGCCTATCTCAGCTACAATCGGGCGGAAGGCGGGGTACACCCTGGACAAGTCGCCACCTCATCGCAGGGCCAACACAGATAGACAGACAACATTCACACTCACATTCACACACTAAGGCCAATTTTAGTGTTGCCAATCAACCTATCCCCAGGTGCATGTCTTTGGAGGTGGGAGGAAGCCGGAGTACCCGGAGGGAACCCACGCAGTCACGGGGAGAACATGCAAACTCCACACAGAAAGATCCTCAGCCTGGAATTGAACCCAGGACTGCAGGACCTTCGTATTGTGAGGCAGACGCACTAACCCCTCTGCCACTGTGAAGCCCGGAATTTTAACATGCTTATTTCAAATGTACAAACATCACAAGTAAAATACAAACCTGTCAGTCATTTCCTTTATACCAGTATCGTGTGTTTGAATTTAAATCTGTAGCCTTGTAAATGGCAAATACATTACATAGGTGTTGTTGGTCTTGACCACAGGGTGCGGAGACAGCAGGCAAAGTGCAAGGAAAACACCTTTATTCTGGAAAGCAAACTGTACTGTAGGGAAATATATACAGCAGATTGGGGAAAAAAAGCAAAGCAAAGCAAAGGCTCATGAAAGCATTGCCAACCAGAGACAGGTCCCAAAAAAATGTATGCAAAACCAATTATATTTATTTGTCTTGATCTACGGAGGTCAAGAATAAAGCGGACAGAGACATACTTCTTGAAGAAGTGAAGTAAATTATATTTATATAGCGCTTTTTTTCTAGTGACTCAAAGCGCTTTACATAGTGAAACTATCCATCCATCCATTTTTTTACTGCTTATTCCCTTTTGGGGTCGCGGGTGGCGCTGGCGCCTATGTCAGCTACAATCGGGCGGTAGGCGTCGTACACCCTGGACAAGTCGCCACCTCATCGCAGGGCCAACACAGATAGACAGACAACATTTACACTCACATTCACACACTAGGGCCAATTTAGTGTTGCCAATCAACCTATCCCCAGGTGCATGTCTTTGGAAGTGGAAGGAAACCGGAGTACCCGGAGGAAACCCACGCATTCACGGGGAGAACATGCAAACTCCACACAGAAAGATCCCGAGCCTGGGATTGAACCCAGGACTGCAGGACCTTAGTATTGTGATGCAGACGCACTAACCCTGTCATGCCTGTTAATCTGGTTTTATGTTTGATCATGTTTTGTTTTCTGTACTCTTTTTGCGTTTGCACTTCCTTGTTTTCTTGGTCACCATAGCTACAAGAGATGCGCGGATAGGCAAATATATCATCCGCAACCGCATCACCAAATTCGTCATCCACCCGCCATCCACCCAAATCCACTGGATACAAAGGATTCTGGGTATTTGTTGTGTTGCGTTTATGTTGTGTTACTGTGAGGATGTTCTCCCAAAATGTGTTTGTCAATCTTGTTTGGTGTGGCTTCACAGCGTGGCGCATATTACTAAGAGTGTTAAAATTGTTTATATCACAACAATTTGTGTACTCCGTTTCACCCAGTACGCCTTGCAGTCGTGTGCGTGTTGCTGCGGAAGCCACACACATGTTGCTGGACTGACAAGCAGATCGTACATGCTGTAGAAGGCGACAAAGCCAATGGCTTCATAGCACGCCCTAATACTTATTATCTGGGTGACTGCCGGCAGTCATTCTAGAGAATATTAGCATCTCCTATTGTCTTCTTCGCTTTGTGACTCGGGTCTTAAATGGCTCTTTGAATGGTAAAGGATACCGATCCCAGAACCATGTATATCAAATATTTCTGTATGGTTCAACCGCCCCCCGCCCAATCTAATTAAAATCTATTTTGTCGTCATCTCACCCGCCAGACCCGCGGTTTATCCGCGGACTCCGTGGATGAGACCGCAAACCGCGCATCTCTAATAGCTACTCATTAGTTTCCAACTGGTTCCCCTAGTCACGCCCCGATCCTCAGCCTCTCACACTTGTTTCTAGTTACCACGGCCACTATTTATGTCACTTTCTTTCTGTTCATCGTTCTGGGTACTTTGCATTCTGCCTTATGCCTTCATGCCTGCATTTTTGCATACAAACCTTCACACCTTTCCACACTGTTAACCATTTAGACCACGTAAGATCTTTGTATTTTTTGCCTCAGTGCAAGTTTTTTGTTTATTGAATATCTTTGATAGTATCTTTTGTTTATTCATAGTTCATTCATGCCATCGCGCAAGGGTTTTTGTTTCCTGTTGGTATTTTGTAGCCAAGTTTTGTACTTCCTCATGAGCGCCCTTAGTTTGCTTATTTTTGTATTTAGTGTTTAAATAAATAACCATGTACTCACATCCATGCCTGACTCGTCCCACATCATCTCTGCATCGAGGAAGCAAAAACAATCCAAGTCCTGGTTTGACAAACCCCTCTGCCACCATGAAACCCAATATCTATTTTTTACATTTAAACCAGTGTGGGTGGCACTGAGAGCAGGTGAGTAAAGTGTCTTGCCCATGGACACAACGGCAGTGACTAGGATGGCGGAAGCGGGGATCGAACCTGCAACCCTCCAGTTGCTGGCACGGCCGCTCTACCAACCGAGCTATACCGCCCCACAGACTAAAGACACACTTTATTTTTGTCAACTCTTGGTGTAGATATACAACAACGTAGGAAAAGAGAAAAAAAAAACACTCTCACAAGTTAATAAAGGGAGGAATTTCCTGATGAATGTTTCAGAGTCTCTCATGTCAGACAGTCAACGTTATTTTCGAAACATTTTCTGGAATGCACGGCTGAAATTTTGGTGACACGCTGCCATGTTTAGCCTGGCAGTTAATAAGTGGAGGCCACGGCGTTGACGTTTTAATGTGCATTCCACATATTCGGTGGAATGTGTTGACTGATTTTTATTTTTCTTAATTCAAAGTCATCCTCACGTGAGTGTCCGCCTCGCATAGATTACTTTGTCTCGATCAAAACTCCAAACGGATCGTCCCTCCACCGTTGCTCCTTCTATGGAAACAAGTTTTCAACTGCCTCACCGTCAGGTCAAAGGGTCACAGCAGAGACACAGAGAGAGATATCACCTCTGACAAGACGATCTTCTCAACAAAGCAGGCAGCTTGGTACTCAACTTTGAAGTAACAAACATCCGTTAATGGCTTTAAATGTAAACTGAATTAAGCAGTAAAATCTCCATTCGGCTTGTGTGTGTGTGTGTGTGTGTGTGTGTGTGTGTGTGTGTGTGTGTGTGTGGGTCAGGCAGTCTTTTTTTCTCAAGTTGCTCTCTTTTCACTTCCATTCATGAAAAAAACCCATAAAAGATTAATATATAGTTGAATAATGGACTTCAAAGGTGAGGTATTCTAACACAATGAATTAAAATGACCAAAAAATACTTCCCCTTTAGCTAATTTGTTGAAAGATAACATTACTGTTCATATATTTAAATGTATTTATATATAAATTTTAAATGTAATCGTTGTATTGTGCTTTTTTTTCTTTTAAATATACATATACATCCATTTGTCCATTTTCTACTGCTTGTCCCTTACGGAGTTGCGGGGGGTGCTGGAGCCTATCTCAGCTGCATTTTGGCAGAAAGCGGGGTACACCATATATATTTTTATTAAATGATTAATCTGCCTATTTTAGGACCAATCAACTCAGAATAAAATATTTTAAATCAGGGGTCCCCAAACTTTTTGACTCGAAGGTCGCATTTTGTTAAAAAAATTAAGCGGGGGCGGTAGAAAATTGATTACTAAGGACGGATTTTTAAAAAAAAACTATAAAAAACAACAATTAAAAAACAAAAGTTTTAACTTGGGACTTCCCGTGGGCCAAATTTTGGATTTAGTTTGGGGACCCCTGTTTTAAATCCTTGTATTAGTCCGTTTCAACATATTAATGGCCATGCTGTCAAGTCATGTCTGCTTTTGTTTGATTTTTTCCCTCCACTTAAAGGGTTAAACCTCAAACTTTTTTTTAACTGAATTCCCCTAAATCAGGGGCCGGCAACCCAAAATGTTGCAAGAACCATATTGGGCCAAAAAGAAAAATCTGTCTGTAGCCACAAAAATGTAAAACCTTTTTAAAGTGTTATAATGAAGGCAACACATGATGTAAGTGTCTATATTAGCGATATTAGCCTACTATCAAAATTACTATGTGTCGCAGGCTGATGCAAATCTTCATTGACAGAAATGAACGGGACAAGCAGTAGAAAATGGATGGATGGATGGATGGCGAAATGTTGAAATTTAATATTTATTCTACACATTTTTACAACATCGGAAAACATTACTAAAAAGGAGGCTTTTCAGAGGGTGTGATAACTCCTGCAAATTACTGGCTTAAAATGGCCAAAAGTAAAGATGTGTGTGTGTTCAAGCGGAAGGAAACGGAAACTACAAATAAAATTACCTCAAATATACCTAAAATACGAGGCACAATGATGCATTATGTACATACCATCAATCAATGAATGTTTATTTATATAGCCCCAAATCACAAATGTCTCAAAGGACTGCACAAATCATTACGACTACAACATCCCCGGAAGAACCCACAAAAGGGCAAGGAAAACTCACACCCAGTGGGCAGGGAGAATTCACATCCAGTGGGACGCCAGTGACAATGCTGACTATAAGAAACCTTGGAGAGGACCTCAGAAGTGGGCAACCCCCCCCTCTAGGGGACCGAAAGCAATGGATGTCGAGCGGGTCTAACATGATACTGTGAAAGTTCAATCCATAGTGGCTCCAACACAGCCACGAGAGTTCAGTTCAAGCGGATCCAAGACAGCAGCGAGAGTCCCGTCCACAGGAAACCATCTCAAGCGGAGGCGGATCAGCAGCGTAGAGATGTCCCCAACCGATACAGGCGAGCGGTCCATCCTGGGTCCCGACGAGCGGTCCATCCTGGGTCTCGACTCAGGACATCCAGTACTTCATCCATGGTCATCGGACCGGACCCCCTCCACAAGGGAGGGGGGGACATAGGAGAAAGAAAAGAAGCGGCAGATCAACTGGTCTAAAAAGGAGGTCTATTTAAAGGCTAGAGTATACAGATGAGTTTTAAGGTGAGACTTAAATGCTTCTACTGAGGTAGCATCTCGAACTGTTACCGGGAGGGCATTCCAGAGTACTGGAGCCCGAACGGAAAACGCTCTATAGCCCGCAGACTTTTTTTGGGCTCTAGGAATCACTAATAAGCCGGAGTCTTTTGAACGCAGATTTCTTGCCGGGACATACGGTACAATACAATCGGCAAGATAGGCTGGAGCTAGACCGTGTAGTATTTCATACGTAAGTAGTAAAACCTTAAAGTCACATCTTAAGTGCACAGGAAGCCAGTGCAGGTGAGCCAGTACAGGCGTAATGTGATCAAACTTTCTTGTTCTTGTCAAAAGTCTAGCAGCCGCATTTTGTACCAACTGTAATCTTTTAATGCTAGACATGGGGAGACCCGAAAATAATACGTAACAGTAATCGAGACGAGACGTAACAAACGCATGGATAATGATCTCAGCGTCTTTAGTGGACAAAATGGAGCGAATTTTAGCGATATTACGGAGATGAAAGAAGGCCGTTTTAGTAACGCTTTTAATGTGTGACTCAAAGGAGAGAGTTGGGTCGAAGATAATACCCAGATTTTTTACAGATAATACCCAGATTTTTTACAAGTTAGCGGACATCCATTGTTTAATTTCATTAAGACACGCTTCCAACTGACTACAGTCCGGCGTGTTGGTCAGCTTTAGGGGCATGTAGAGTTGGGTGTCATCAGCATAACAGTGAAAGCTAATACCGTATTTGCGTATGACGTCACCCAGCGGCAGTATGTAGATGCTGAAGAGTACAGAGCCAAGGACCGAACCCTGGGGAACTCCACACGTTACCTTAACATAGTCCGAGGTCACATTGTTATGGGAGACGCACTGCATCCTATCAGTAAGATAAGAGTTAAACCATGACAGGGCTGAGTCTGACATACCAATTCGTGTTTTGATACGCTCTAATAAAATATTATGATCGACGGTATCGAAAGCAGCGCTAAGATCGAGGAGTAGCAACATAGATGACGCATCAGAGTCCATCGTTAGCAATAGATCATTAGTCAATTTTGCGAGGGCTGTCTCCGTGGAGTGATTTGCCCTGAAACCGGATTGAAAGGTTTCACATAGATTGTTAAACGCTAAGTGTTCATTTAGCTGCTCTGCAACAATTTTTTCGAGGTAGTTTACCATGAGGTCAGGATCGAGGTTAGGTCTTTTAAGAAGAGGATGAATAACCGCTTTTTTGAATGCTAGGGGAACAGAGCCCGAGGAAAGTGATAAGTTTATAATATTTAGCACTGATGGACCTAATAATACAAAAAGCTCCTTGATAAGTTTCCCAGGAAGTGGGTCAAGTAAACATGTTGTTTGTTTTATTCCATTTACACGTTGTAACAATCCTTCTAATGTTATTTCATCAAAACGAGAGAAACTATTTTGGATATCTGCAGTATCCGCCGTATATACAGTCGTATCTGTGTTACTATAACCCAGTTGTAGCTGGGACGCATTGTCTTTAATCTCCTTTCTAATAAGTTCAATTTTCTTATTAAAGAACTTCATAAAGTCATCTGCCGAATGGGTGCAGCTAGCATAAAAAGCATGTTAGCATCGCTTAACTTGCAGTCATGCAGTGACCAAATATGTCTGATTAGCGCTCCATACTAGTCAATAACATCAAGAAAGCTCACCTTTGTGGATTCATGCACAGCATAAAGCGTTTGGTGGACAAATAGAGACAAATAAGGATTGGCGTAAACCATGTCTTCTGTGGCTGCGTTGGAGAAAGTTGTACATGTGAACAAACTACAGTGCGTTCAAGGACTTACGAAATTAAAACAAAATGACGCGCGCTTAATACTCTCATCAGTGTAGCATGTTTAATGTAAACTGTGAGATTTCTAACAATTAAGGTTTGTGTCATGTTTGTCTTACAGAAACCATATCAAAATAAGACATTTATTTGTTTTCCTCATCTTTTTCCATTTTCATACATTTTTAAAAAAGCTCCAGAGAGCCACTAGGGCCGCACTAAAGAGCCGCTTTGTGGCTCAAAAGCCGCGCGTTGCCGATCCCCCGCCCTAAATGAACAACCATTCGATGTCTTTCATGTCTTTTATTCAGGTAAAAAAAAAAAAACTTTAAAAAAAAACAAGATGTCAGTCTTACTTATACGCAGACTTGGGTCAATATTCGACAAGTCAATTAGTCAAAAAATAAATGAAAATGAGCTTGATAACTTTGCCAGCATTGATAAATTGCCATGTGCATGCATTTGCATGTTCTCCCAGTGACTGCGTGGGTTCCCTCCGGGTACTCCGGCTTCCTCCCACCTCCATAAACATGCACCTGGGGATAGGTTGATTGGCAACATTAAATTGGCCCTAGTGTGTGAATGTGAGTGTGAATGTTGTCTGTCTATCTGTGTTGGCCCTGCGATGAGGTGGCGACTTGTCCAGGGTGTACCCCGCCTTCCGCCCGACTGCAGCTGAGATAGGCTCGTGTCATGTTGTGTCGTGTCAATTCAACGCTGCATGACATTGACACGACAGGATATGACACGACAGGTAGCAACGACAAGAGCAACATCGACAAGACAATAATCCAGCAACTGACTGGAGGACGAAAACAGACTCAAATAGAAGAGGGCTGATTGACACCAGGTGTGGCCAGGTGCCAATCAGCCGCAGCTAAGGGGATAACCGCACATAGGAAAAAAAAAACAGGAAACAGACAAAATAAAAGCGCTTGCAGGAACTAAAAACAGGAAATACTAAACACAGACAGAGGAACACAAACAAACTGTCAGTGGCAGGCCTGACAGATATAAAGAGTCATATGGGGTTGTGAACAAATATAAATTGTAAATAATTATAAACTTACATAGAACTATGTGCAAGTAGGCAGATACTAGATAATAAAGTGTATTGCACATAAAATAACAGACTAAAATATACTGGAGCTATTTAAATAGATGAATGCTAAAAGAAAAAAGGGACCATAGTGCAATAATGGATAAAATACAAGAACTGATATCGAACAGAGGGAAGGGGAGCAGTGCATGAAGAAGTAAAGAGAATAAAAAGCTTTATGTTATGTTGGAGAAATATTAGGATTAGATAGCATTAGTATCTTTGCGATACTTTAAACACCATAATAACACACTGTTGAAGGCTAACTGTTTGAGGTGTAAAAACATTGGATTTTGTTCGTAAGCCAAATAATGGGCAACAGTGGGGCATTCCGGATTAAACTGGAAGTACAAAAATATTTACGGACCTTGGATACTTGACATTTAAGAGGTTTTCTTGCTTCTTTGTTAGTTAAAGGCCTACTGAAATGAGATTTTCTTATTTAAACGGGGATAGCAGGTCCATTCTATGTGTCATACTTGATCATATCGCGATTTTGCCATATTTTTGCTGAAATTATTTAGTAGAGAACATCGACGATAAAGTTTGCAACTTTTGGTCGCTAATAAAAAGGCCTTGCCTTTACCGGAAGTCGCAAATGATGACGTCACCTGTGTGAGGGCTCCTCAGATCTTCACATTGTTTATAATGGGAGCCTCCAACAAAAAGAGCTATTTGGACCGAGAAAACTACAATTTTCCCATTAATTTGAGCGATGGTGAAAGATTTGTGGCTGAGGATATTGATAGCGAAGGACTAGAAAAAAAATAATAAAATAAAAAAGGCGATTACATTGTGAGCGATTCAGATATTTTTAGACACATTTACTAGGATAATTCTGGGAAATCCCTCATCTTTTTATTGTGTTGCTAGTGTTTTAGTGAGATTATATAGTACCTAATAGTCGGAGGGGTGTGTCCACGGGTGTCTTGACGCCAGTCTCTGACAGAATTGGTCACGGCAGCAGCAGCACGACAGAAGTTCCGCTAATCTCCGGTAAGAAGCTATTTTTTACCACAATTTTCTCACCGAAACCTGCCGGTTTACAAGTGGTCAGGATCCATGTTCGCTTGACCGCTGTGATCCATAGAAAAGCTTCACCTCCGGGAATTTTAAACAAGGAAACAACGTGTTTTTGTGTGGCTAAAGGCTAAACCTTCCCACCTCCATCTTTCTACTTTGACTTCTCCATTATTCATTGAACAAATTGCAAAAGATTCAGCAACACAGATGTCCAAAATACTGTGTAATTGCGCGATGAGAAGAGACGACTTTTAGCCGCTAGTGGTGCTGCGCTAATATGTCCCCTCCAACTCGAGACGTCACGCGCACGTGTCATTATACGCGTCATCATTCCGCAACGTTTTCAACAAGAAACTCCGCGGGAAATTTAAAATTGTAATTTAGTAAACTAAACTGGCCGTATTGGCATGTGTTGCAATGTTAATATTTCATCCTTGATATACAAACTATCAGACTGCGTGGTCGGTAGTAGTGGGTTTGAGTAGGCCTTTAAAGGGGAACATTATCACAATTTCAAAAGGGTTAAAAACAATAAAAATCAGTTCCCAGTGGCTTGTTTTATTTTTCGAATTTTTTGTCGAAATTTTACCGGTCCCGGAATATCCCTAAATAAAGCTTTACAGTGCCTTATTTTCGCTAGCTTCGAAACCACTATCCATTTCCCTGTGACGTCATACAGTGCTGCCAATACAAACAACATGGCGGTTACCACGCGCAAGATATAGCGACATTAGCTCGGATTCAGATTATGCATGTATAGAAACAGATGGTCGGAGTATGGAGGCAGATAGCGAAAACGAAATTGAAGAAGAAATTGAAGCTATTGAGCGAATAGCTATTGACGCTATTCGGCCATAGCGTGGGTGTACCTAATGAAGTGGCCCATAGAATGGCTGCCTTATTAGCATCGCCGGTAAAATGTGCAGACCAAACGATCAGGACTTTCGCATCTTGTGACACTGGAGCAACTTAAATCCGTTGATTGGTAAATGTTTGTTTCGCATTAAATGTGGGTATCTAGTTTCAAATGTACATACAGCTAGCGTAAATAGCATGTTAGCATCGATTAGCGTAGCATGTTAGCATCGATTAGCTGGCAGTCATGCCGTGACCAAATATGTCTGATTAGCAGATAAGTCAACAACATCAACAAAACTCACCTTTGTGATTTCGTTGACTTAATCGTTGCAAATGCATCTGCAGGTTATCCATACATCTCTGTGCCATGTCTGCCTTAGCATCGCCGGTCAAATGTGAAAACACTTTGGTACATTCAATGGGGGTCTGGCGGGAGATTTCTTGCCAGTGGTGCAACTTGAATCCCTCCCTGTTAGTGTTGTTGCACCCTCCGACAACACACCGACGAGGCATGATGTCTCCAAGGTTCCAAAAAATAGTCGAAAAAACGGAAAATAACAGAGCTGAGACCCGGTGTTTGTAATGTGAAAATGGTGGCGGGTGTGTTACCTCGGTGACGTCACGTTCTGACGTCATCGCTAAGAGACCGATAAACAGAAAGGCGTTTAATTTGCCAAAATTCACCCATTTAGAGATCGGAAATCAGTTAAAAAAATACATGGTCTTTTTTCTGCAACATCAAGGTATATATTGACGCTTGCATAGGTTTGGTGATAATGTTCCCCTTTAATCACCATGTTGCTGATTAAACCTGTAATTATTCCACCACTGTTGGGTTTTAGCAGCACAGGCTGCTGAAAAAAAGCATCATTTCATTTTCTACCGCGTGGCTCTCTCGGGATCACAGGGGTCCTGGAGCCTATCCCAGCTGCATTCAGGTGGAAGGCGGTTTACACCCAGGACAAGGCACTACCCCATTGCAGGGCCAACACAGATAGACAGACAACATTCACACTCACATTCAAACACTGGGGACATATTGGTGTTGCCAATCAATGCATGTCTTGGGAGTGGGAGGAATCTGAAGGACCTGGGCGGAACCCACGCAGTCACAGGAGAACATGCAAACCCCACACAGAAAGACCCCAAGCCATTAACACAATCTTTTACACCAAACACCATTACATGTTATGTAGACCACAACAAAGTGTTTTAAATGTAGAAAAAAAATCATGATATGACCCCTTTTAATAGAAGTGTTACTTAAGTATAAATATTTTTGCTGTGTTCTTAAACTATTACGTTTTTATTATTTTTACGTATGCCGTTTGTACTGTGCTTTCATCACTTTGGATTAGGTTTTTTTAAACACCATCCCAAACAATGATATTGAATTTAGCTTCTACACGTCATTAGACACCTATTTCATTAAAACAACACCAAATACAACATTTCTCGAACAACATTCCACTGCAGGCCGATCGAAAGGAGAGCTCTGGTTGAGTCTGTTCACCCACTAGCCGTTGTCAAATAGTGGGGCGAACTCCCCTTGGGCGGCGTGGTGTGTTGCCAGGGGGGCACACGTGACCTCGGAAAACATGCCTTTTATCCCCCCTGGTAGCACTTGGTTTCATTGTAACCACGGTGGGAGATGGGGAAAGACCGGTGTGTGTAATGTTAATAAACTTACTATGTTATGCAGAGGTATAGTTGTAACAAATTTATAGAGAAATTATACTATTTATAGTCATTGTGGAGAGTAGAGGGGCGCAAAATATTTTCTTCTTCCTAGGGAGGCCTGCCCTATAGTAGAATAACACACTACACTGCTTTGGTCCAAACCAGCTCTTACCAGCTGCCATTTAATGGGATAATATAAGTTACATTTGAATTCAGTTAGATTTGGACATGCTTCTCCTTGTATTGTTGCTCCCCTCAACAAGCAGCACCAGCCTCTTTAAGTGTGCCGGGCACGCTTGCAGATTGGCTACAGCTGGTAGTTACCTGTACCTGGTATGCTCACCACTATTCAGCAGGAAAGAGAGGCTACCTGGCAGTTCATCAAACCCCACACCAAAAACTTAATGCAGAAAAGGATTCAAGTGTATGAATCATCCGAGTAAGCAAATAATTTTTTTTTTGACAAATCTACATTTCACAGGAACCACTTGTATTGTATGAGTATGTTCCTACAACTGAGTTGCCATGGTAACACCTTCAAACTGATGGAATTAGTTTATGGTTGCTGTTTGATAAGTTAACTCAGCTTGAAATATTTACATACAATAAAAAAAAAGGTATAGTACAGAAATACAACTATTCAACTGATTGATACATTTTTGTATGTACGTGTGTGCACGCGCGCGTGTGTGTGTGTGTGTGTATATATATATATATATATATATATATATATATATATATATATATATATATACATATATATATATATATATATATATATATATATATATATATACATATATATCTATCTATCCATTTTCTGCTGCTTATTCCCTTTGGGGTCGCGGAGGGCGCTGGTGCCTATCTCAGCTACAATCGGGTGGAAGGCGGTGTACACCCTGGACAAGTCGCCACCTCATCGCAGCGCCAACACAGATAGACAGACAACATTCGCACTCACATTCACACACTAGGGCCAATTTAGTGTTGCCAATCAACCTATTCCCAGGTGCATGTCTTTGGAGTTAAAAGTTAAAAGTAAGGCTGAAAGTTAGTGCAGTGACTTGCGATGGTTAAAGCATAAATACACACACAAACACACACACACACACATATATATATATATATATATATATATATATATATATATATATATACATGTATATTATATATGTGTATACATGTATACATATTAGCACTACTTAAACCACAAACTTTCACAAAAAGATGGATTTTACAAAAAACAACACACACACACATATATATATATATATGTATGTATACATATATATATATATATATATATATATATATATATATATATATATATATATATATATATATATACAAACTCCATATGAGTTGGGAAATTGTGTTAGATGTACATATAAGCGGAATACAATGATTTGCAAATCCTTTTCAACCCATATAAGATATTTGATGTTCAAACTCATAAACTTTATTTTTTTTTGCAAATAATAAATAACTTAGAATTTCATGGCTGCAACACGTGCCAAAGTAGTTGGGAAAAGGCATGTTCACCACTGTGTTACATCACCTTTTCTTTTAGCAACACTCAATAAACGTTTGGGAACTGAGGAAACTAATTGTTGGAGCTTTGAAAGTGGAATTCTTTCCCATTCTTGTTTTATGTACAGTTTCAGTCATTCAACAGTCTGGGGTCTGCGCTGTCGTATTTTACGCTTCATAATGTGCCACACATTTTCGATGGGAGACAGGTCTGGACTGCAAGCTGGCCAGTCTAGTACTCGCACTCTTTTACTACGAAGTCACACTGTTGTAACACGTAGCTTGGCATTTTCTTGCTGAAATGAGCAGGGTCGTCCATGATAACGTTGCTTGGACGGCAACGTATGTTGCTCCAAAACATGTATTTACCTTTCAGCATTAATGGTGCCTTCACAGATGTGTAAATTACCCAAGCCTTGGTCACTAATACACCCCCATTCAATCACACATGCTGGCTTTTCATCTTTATGCCTAGAACAATCCGGTTGGTTATTTTCCTCTTTGATCTGGAGGACACAACGTCCAAAGTTTCCTCCAAAAAATTGAAATGTGGACTCGTCAGACCACAGAACACTTTTCCACTTTGCATCAGTCCATCAGAGATGAGCTTAGGCCCAGCGAAGCAGGAGGCGTTTCTGGGTGCTTTTGATACATGGCTTTCGCTTTGCATAGTAGAGCTTTAACTTGCACTTACAGATGTAGCGACCAAGTGTATTTAGTGACAGTGGTTTTCTTAAGCGTTCCTGAGCCCTTGTGGTGATATCCTTTATAGATTGATGTCGGTTTTTGATACAGTGCCGCCTGAGGGATTGAAGGTCACGGTCATTCAATGTTGGTTTCCGGCCATGCCGCTTACGTGGAGTGATTTCTCCAGATTCTCTGAACCTTTTGATGATATTATGGACTGTAGATGTTGAAATCCCTAAATTTC
>NC_084614.1:64002389-64019889 GCF_033978795.1 Nerophis ophidion
GAAACCCTGGCTATTTTTTCAAGACAGCAGATGTAGAGAACTGACACGGCACGAAATAAAAAAAATATATTGTACAATATCTGAAAAAAAACAGGTGTCAATGTATTTTTTGCGTGATGGTATTAACTTGGTATCAAAGTAGCAATACTTTTGACGATTACAACTTACCCACAAATGCAAATTGCCAACTTGTCGGACATTCGGCATCTTTGTCCAGGCTGTTTAGTAGAATCCATAAGGCATCTGCATATTTCACACCGTATCATCAAAGCGTGAGTACACTTCTTTTTTTTTTTTACTTTGTAGTGTAAATGGAAGAGAAGTTACCCTTGTACTTATGTAAAAAAACCTAACCAGCCCTGCAGGGGTATGTGGCCAACATTTTCCAACGAGGGTCACATTCCGTACAATCGAAGGATGCGGGGGCCACTTTAAAACATTTTGTAAATTAAAAATGCTAAAAGCAAACCAATGTACGTCAATATTTGCTAAGCTTGCTAAACAACATATCCACATTAGCCTTGTGTTATAGGTAACAGAAAAATGTTTGTAATCTAGTAACAAGACCCGTCAAAAATAACATGTTGGCTCATGCGATCAATCACAAAAAAATATAGCATTAATCACGTAAATACTCAGATTAATCACACAATATATTTAGCTCCTATACTTCCTGTCTATTCAAACAATAAAATTGCATTTATGACCCAAGTATTGGGGTCTTTTTTAATTGGAAATGTTTCAAGGAGCCCTATGTAATAATGTGGCCAGAAATGGTATTGCAACCATGGTCAAAATTCTGTAGTCCCCTTCCTCTCTCCCTGACTGAGGTTGCCAGATCCGCAGCCCAATCCAGCTCGAATGACTGGGCTACTCCAAGGAACTTCAAACTTCCGATGCCTCTTACTGGGGGTTGAGGTGCTGAGACCATAATAGCTGAATAGACAAGAGTGTTGTCAATAACAAATCTCTAACCAACACATATTACACAGAAATTTGGCTATTTTTAGGAAGAAGTACGTCATGCCGGTGTACAATTTTACAACAAATGGCCATCATATGGGTATTGTCAGGATCAGAATACAAAGACTAAAACAAACTACAACCAACACTAGCAATGGTTATACTGGTGAAAAATAAGAAGAGCATGCTTAGCAGCCTAATGTACAAACCCTGTTTCCATATGAGTTGGGAAATTGTGTTAAATGTAAATATAGACGGAATACAATGATTTGCAAATCCTGTTCAACCCATATTCAATTGAATGCACTACAAAGACAAGATATTTGATGTTCAAACTCATAAACTTTTTTTTTTTGCAAATAATAATTAACATAGAATTTCATGGCTGCAACACGTGCCAAAGTAGTTGGGAAAGGGCATGTTCACCACTGTGTTACATCACATTTTCTTTTAACAGCAACGTGAGGGTTGCAGGTTCGATTCCCGCTTCAGCCATCATAGTCACTGCCGTTGTGTCCTTGGGCAAGACACTTTACCCACTTGCTCCCAGTGCCACCCACACTGGTTTAAATGTAACTTAGATATTGGGTGTCACTATGTAAAGCGCTTTCAGTCACTTGAGAAAAGCGCTATATAAATATAATTCACTTCACTTCACTAACAACACTCAGTAAATGTTTAGGAACTGAGGAAACTAATTGTGGAAGCTTTGAAAGTGGAATTCTTTAGCATTCTTGCTTGATGTACAGCTAAAGTCGTTCAACAATCCAGGGTCTTGTTTTCGTATTTTACGCTTCATAATGCGCCACACATTTTCGATGGCAGACATATCTGGACTGCAGGGGGGCAAGAAAGTACACGCACTCTTTTACTACGAAGCCACGCTGTTGTAACACGTGGCTTGGCATTGTCTTGCTGAAATAAGCAGGGGCGTCCACGATAACGTTGCTTGGATGACAACATATGTTTCTCCAAAACCTGTATGGACCATTCAGCATTAATGGTGCCTTCACAGATGTGTAAGTTACCCATGCCTTGGCCACTAATACACCCCCATTCCACCACAGATGCTGGATTTTGAACTTTCCGCCTATGACAATCCGGATGGTTATTTTCCTCTTTGTTCCGGAAGACACCACGTCCACAGTCTCCAAATATAATTTGAAATGTGGACTCGTCAGACCACAGAACACTTTTCCACTTTGCATCAGTCCATCTTAGATGAAATCGGGCCCAGCGAAGCCAGCGGCGTTCCTTGGTGTTGTTGATAAATTAGTTTTGCTTTGCATAGTAGAGTTTTAACTTGCACTTACAGATGTAGCGACCAGCTGTAGTTACTGACAGTGGTGTTATGAAGTGTTCCTGAGCACATCTGGTGATATCCGTTATACCCAATCATGGCACCCAACTGTTCCCAATTAGCCTGCACACCTGAGGGATGTTCCATATAAGTGTTTGATGAGCATTCCTCAACTTTATCAGTATTTATTGCGACCTTTCCCAACTTCATTGTATTCCGTTTATATTTACATCTAACACAATTTCCCAACTCATATGGAAACGGGGTTTGTACGCCCAAAACTAAAGAGAATACATTTTACAAAGGTATGCTTATAGGCTACGCGAATGATGAATTATTTAATAAAGTGATTTGGCTGTCTCCATACGTTTCACATTGCCATGATGCTAGTCGTGCTAATGTTGGAACCCATTTCCTCAGCGTATCAGCAAATTCAGAATGAAATAGGCACTGACACTACCCATAACCACAATGGTTTTATCCGTAAAAATCTATTTTGCCCTGTCAGTTCGAATACATATCGACATACAGACTAACAAACAAATATTTCTCCCGTTAGCCAATATGTCGATGGGTAATTGACTGTGAGAGCAAGCTAAGCATTACACAAGGAGCTAAGCACCATCACACTACGCATTCGTTGCATAAACATACTAGCTTTGTTAGACAAGATCATAGACTGTATTGGACAACATAGTTTATGTACAAAATGTCCACTTCCATTTATTGCAAGTAATAAGTAAACTTAAATGCCTGACTTACCGATCAAGGAGGAAATTAGCAAGTTGGGCGTCAGATGAAAAAATCTTCTCTGCCTTTTCTCGTCTCCATCTTTCAAAGGCATCCCAGACACAAATCCTTGTTTTGTTCCTGGCTTTGTTATGAATAAGTTGGGAATTGTAACGATGCCTTTTAGATTTACTAAGGTCTTACATGTTTAGTAACTTTACCAGTAGCAGTAGCCAGACGAAGAGGGCGGTGCGTAACTGGCAAACTGGATGTGAACACTCACAGACTTTCTATGTCTCCTTTACGTAATTTAAATCATGCAAGTGAGTTTATACCTGTGTTCCCAAAACTACGGCACGCGGGCCAGATCCGGCCCGCCAGTGTTTGAGATCTGGCCCGCGGGAAGTCCCAAGTTATTCTATTTTTCATTAATTTATTTTTTTTACGCCAGCGCCCCCGCAACCCCAAAAAGGGAATAAGCGGTAGAAAATGGATGGATGGATCCTTTCTCATCCATTTTCTACTGATTGTTACTCTCAGAGTCTCCTAGCCGCTCAGGCAAATCATATTGTCTAAAAATGCATTTTCCAATCGATGACGTGACATCATCGTGCTCGGAATAAATATATGTGAGTGTGAATGCTGTCTGTTTATCTGTGTTGGCCCTGCGATGAGGTGGCGACTTGTCCAGGGTGTACCCCACCTTCCGCCCGATTGTAGCTGAGATAGGAGCCAGCGCCCCCCCGCGACCCCAAAAGGGAATAAGCGGTAGTAAATGGATGGATGGATGGACGGATATATATATATATATATATATATATATATATATACTGTATATATAGTCTGGCCTCCGGCCAAATTATTTTCACCCGATGCGGCCCCCGGGTCAAAAGGTTTCGAGACCCCTGGTTTATCCTAATAGTAATACTTATGATTAATCATGGTTGAAAAAAGTTATTGTTTGACGGCATTACTGCTAACATCTCGATTATGATTAATCTATTTAACATTTACCATTTGCCGAGGTCCAATGAATAAACACGCTGTGTGCTGAAATTAGTCCCCTGACCCCACTTCGAACACCGCTGCAGTATGGTTAAGAAAATGTTTAACATGGTCACAGTTTAACTTTGAAACACATTTTTTCTATTGCCATTATTTTTAATGAGCAATTGTGAAGGGAAGTGAATTATATTCATATAGCGCTTTTCTCTAGTGACTCAAAGCGCTTTACATAGTGAAACCCAATATCTAAGTTACATTTAAAACAGTGTGGGTGGCACTGGGAGAAGGTGGGTAAAGTGTCTTGCCCAAGGACACAACGGCAGTGACTAGGATGGCGGACGCGGGAATCGAACCTGGAACCCTCAAGTTGCTGGCACGGCCAACTCTACCAGCCGCGCTATAGCGCCCTCAATTAGAATGGAGACGTGTGATTTGCAGCTGGATGACGACACATTACACAATGCCCAACGTAGATTGTGCAAGCAAAAAGGGTTAATGCAAACTCGCACACTAGAGAGAAGGATGCGGCAGGTTGTCTTTCAGTCGCACCCCCACCCCAACCGATCTTTTTTCGGGAACTTTCCCACATTAAAACACTTTGGACCATAAAAGGACACAAGGCTCAGTGACCCGCCAGTGAATGAGCAGTTTGGGCCGAGGAGGAGCTCCAATAGCCGGCCAGCAGGTTGACTGATAGTTCGGAGAAAGAGACAGGAACATCCACTTGCTTGCGCAGTATAACCAGCGAACCACACACATGACTGCTTCTTTCGCACACTTGAAAGGATATAACGCCAAAATAAGCTGATCTGTCGACGTTCTACTATTATTTTTAAGGGGAATATAACACGATTTTCCAATACTTTCTGTTTCACAAGTGTAACGCACTTGGCACACTTTTTGTTGTTGTTAGATTTGGACATTTTTACTGACCGGCCGGGCGGGGCTCAATGCACCATGAGCCTGTGGACAAACGGCTCCACGGCGGATTCTCTCGCCGGAATGCAGCAGGCGTCTCACCTGGACTCCAACTCTACCTCGAACTGCACCGACTCGTCCCCGTACCGCGGAAAACACAGCGCCGCCCCGCTGGACCTGAGCCGGGCGGTGCCGGTGGGCATGGTGCTGGCCTCATTCATCACGTTCGCTATAGTGGGCAACCTGCTGGTTATCCTGTCGGTGGTGTGCAACCGACACCTGCGGATTCCCACTAACTACTTCATCATCAACCTGGCCATCGCCGACCTGCTGCTCAGCACCACCGTACTGCCTGTGTCAGCCACTCTGGAGGTAAGTCATGGCTGATTTGTGATTGATTGAAACTTTTATTAGTGAATGCACAGTTCAGTACATATTCCGTACAATTGCCAACTAAACAGTAACACCCGAATACGTTTTTCAACTTCTTTAAGTCGGGGTCCAAGTTATCATCCATCCATCCATTTTCTACCGCTTATTCCCTTTCGGGGTTGCGGGGGGGCGTTGGCGCCTATCTCAGCTACAATCGGCGTCAATTCATGGTAAAAGTTTGGAGGAAAAAAAACCAAAACATTTACTATCATAACAAACACTTGCGAGCTTAGAAGGGAGCTCTTAAAGGCCTACTGAAATGAGATTTTTTTATTTAAACGGGGATAGCAGGTCCATTCTATGTGTCATACTTGATAATTTCGCGATATTGCCATATTGTTGCTGAAAGGATTTAGTAGAGAAAATCGACAATAAAGTTCGCAACTTTAGGTCGCTCTTCAAAAAGCCCTGCCTTTCCCGGAAGTAGTGCGCGTGACGTCACAGATTGTCGGACTCCTCACATCCGCCCTTTGATTACAATCAAGGACGCGAGCGATTCTGACCGAGATAGCGACAATTTCCCCATTAATTTGAGCGAGGATGAAAGATTCGTGTTTGAGGATATTGTAGCGACGGACTAGAAAAAAAAAAAAAAAAAAAACGACAGCTCCGGGCGACGGCAGTGTGAGCGTTTCAGATGTAATTAGACACATGTACTAGGATAATTTTGGAAGATCCCTTATCTGCGTATTGTTTTAATAGTGTTTTAGTGGGATTTTAAAGATTGTAAAGTAAAGATTGTATAGACATACCTCGAGGTCGTATGGCTGCGTTAAACACACTGTATCTCAGAGAGAAGCCGAGGAGCCAAGGTCACAGCTGCTGCAGAACGACGAATAATCCACGGATGTCTTCGGTAAGATATATATATCACAATTTCCCCATCCAAAAACATGCTGGTTGATATGGAGAAATCATGTTCGCTTGACCGCTCTACTTTCACAACAAACAAAGAAACGCCGACTGTGTCTCGGTGCTAAAGACAGCTGCAATCCACCGCTTTCCACCAACAGCATTGTTCTTTATAGTCTCCATTATTAAATGAACAAATTGCAAAATATTCAGTAACACAGATGTCCAAAATACTGTATAATTATGCGGTTAAAGCAGACGACTTTTAGCTGTGTGTGCGCAGCGCTGATATTTCCTCACAGTCCGTGACGTCACGCGTATACATCATCATTCCGCGACGTTTCAACAAGAAACTCCCGGGAAATTTTAAATTGCAATTTAGTAAACTAAAAAGGCCGTATTGGCATGTGTCGCAAAGTTAATATTTCATAATTGATGTATAAACTATCAGACTGCGTGGTCGGTAGTAGTGGGTTTCACTAGGCCTTGAATTGAGAAAAACACAAATAATAGTCAACAAAATGGTTTGAAGCTTAAGGTTAGTTATGGCAGTGTTTTTCAACATTTTTTGAGGCAAGGCAAGTTTTTTTCATTTAAAAAAAACTGAGGCACACCACCAGCAGAAAACGTTAAAAAATTAAAATCCACCTTATTCTGAGTTTGTTGTTGTTTTCCTGTGTGTAGTGCTTTAGTTCTTGTCTTGCGCTGTTATTTTGGTGGCCTTTCCTGTTTTGCTGTAGCATTGATTGAAACTTTTATTAGTAGATTGCACAGTACAGAACATATCCCGTACAATTGACCACTAAATGGTAACACCTGAATACGTTTTTCAACTTGTTTAAGTCGGGGTCCACGTTAATCAATTCTTGGTAAAGCAGTAAAGCAGTTTCATGTCTTCCTTTTGAGGGCTATTTCCCGCAGCTGCTTTGTGTTAGCAAGCAAGACTTTTTAAGTTGTTGCTATCCTTCTTTGTGTGGAAATTGTTGCTTGTCATGTCATGTACGGGTTTACTTTGTGGACGCCGTAAGTTTTTGCTGTCGTCCAGCATTTACTATCATAACAAACACTGGCAAGCATAGAAGGGAGCTCTTAATTGAGAAAAACACAAGTAATAGTCAAAAAAATGGTTTGGAGCTTAAGGTTAGCTATGGCAGTGTTTTTCAACCTTTTTTGAGGCAAGGCACGTTTTTTTCACAAAAAAAACGGAGGCACACCACCAGCAGAAAACATAAAAAAATTAAACTCCACCAGGTCGTCGTGCCTTATTCTGAGTTTGTTGCTGTTTTCCTGTGTGTAGTGCTTTAGTTCTTGTCTTGCGCTGTTATTTTGGTAGCCCTTCCTGTTTTGCTGTAGCAGTTTCATGTCTTCCTTTTGAGGGCTATTTCCCGCACCTGCTTTGTTTTAGCAAGCAAGACTTTTTCAGTTGTTGCTATCCTTCTTTGTGTGGAAATTGTTTCTTGTCATGTCATGTACGGATGTACTTTGTGGACGCCGTAAGTTTTTGCTGTCGTCCAGCATTCACTATCATAACAAACACTGGCAAACTTAGAAGGGAGGTCTTAATTGAGAAAAACACAATTAATAGTGAAAAAAATTGTTTGAAGCTTCAGGTTAGCTGTGGCAGTGTTTTTCAACCTTTTTTGAGGCAAGGCACGTTTTTTTTCACACACAAAAAAAAAAAAACGGAGGCACACCATTAGCAGAAAATGTAAAAAAATTAAACTCCACCAGGTCGCCGTGCCTTATTCTGATTTTGTTGCTGTTTTCCTCTGTGTAGTGCTTTAGTTCTTGTCTTGCGCTGTTATTTTGGTGGCCCTTCCTGTTTTGCTGTTGCAGTTTCATGTCTTCCTTTTGAGGGCTATTTCCCGCAGCTGCTTTGTGTTAGCAAGCAAGACTTTTTAAGTTGTTGCTATCCTTCTTTGTGTGGAAATTGTTGCTTGTCATGTCATGTACGGGTTTACTTTGTGGACGCCGTAATTTTTTGCTGTCGTCCAGCATTTACTATCATAACAAACACTGGCAAGCATGGAAGGGAGCTCTTAATTGAGAAAAACACAAGTAATAGTCAAAAAAATGGTTTGGAGCTTAAGGTTAGCTATGGCAGTGTTTTTCAACCTTTTTTGAGGCAAGGCACGTTTTTTTCACACAAAAAACGGAGGCACACCACCAGCAGAAAACATAAAAAAATTAAACTCCACCAGGTCGTCGTGCCTTATTCTGAGTTTGTTGCTGTTTTCCTGTGTGTAGTGCTTTAGTTCTTGTCTTGCGCTGTTATTTTGGTGGCCCTTCCTGTTTTGCTGTAGCAGTTTATTGTCTTGCTTTTGAGGGCTATTTCCCGTACCTGCTTTGTCTTAGCAAGCAAGACTTTTTAAGTTGTTGCTATCCTTCTTTGTGTGGAAATTGTTGCTTGTCATGTCATATACGGATGTACTTTGTGGACACTGTAAGTTTTTGCTGTCGTCCAGCATTTACTATCATAACAAACATTGGCAATCTTTTAAGGGAGCTTTTAATTGAGAAAAACACAAATAATAGTTAAAAAATGGTTTGAAGCTTAAGGTTAGCTATGGCGTTGTTTTTCAACCTTTTTTGAGGCAAAGCATGTTTTTTTTCATAAAAAAAGGGAGGCACACCACCAGCAGAAAACGTTAAAAAATTAAACTCCACCAGGTCGTCCTGCCTTATTCTGAGTTTGTTGCTGTTTTCCTGTGTGTAGTGCTTTAGTTCTTGTCTTGCGCTGTTACTTGGTGGCCCTTTCTGTTTTGCTGTAGCAGTTTCATGTCTTCCTTTCGAGGGCTATTTCCCACACCTGCTAGGTGTTAGCAAGCAAGACTTTTTAAGTTGTTGCTCTCCTTCTTTGTGTGGAAATTGTGGCTTGTCATGTCATGTACGGATGTACTTTGTGGACGACGTAAGTTTTTGCTGTCGTCCAGGATTTACTATCATAACAAACAGTGGCAAGCTCTGAAGGGAGCTCTTAATTGATAAAAACACAAATTATAGTGAAATAAATGGTTTGAAGCTGAAAGTTAGCTATGGCAGTGTTTTTCAACCTTTTTTAAGGAAAGGCACGTTTTTTTCATTAAAAAAAACGGAGGCACACCACCAGCAGAAAACGTTAAAAAATTAAGCTACACCTGGTCGTCGTGCCTTATTCTGAGTTTGTTGGTATTTTCCTGTGTGTAGTGCTTTAGTTCTTGTCTTGCGCTGTTATTTTGGTGGCCCTTCCTGTTTTGCTGTAGCAGTTTCATGTCTTCCTTTTGAGGGCTATTTCCCGCAGCTGCTTTGTGTTAGCAAGCAAGACTTTTTAAGTTGTTGCTATCCTTCTTTGTGTGGAAATTGTTGCTTGTCATGTCAAGTACGGATGTAATTTGTGTACGACGTAAGTTTTTGCTGTCGTCCAGCATTCTGTCTCTGATTACTTTGTAGCCAGTTCAGTTCATAGCCATCCCTACGCTTCATTGCCTTTTCCTTTTCCTTTTGTTAAATTTTGGTTTAAGCATTACATACCTTTTTACCTGCACGCTGTCTCCCGCTGTGGTCTGCATATGGGGATCACAACAAACCATCCTCGTCTCACACAACACATTCCAACTTTTACAAAGCAAAAACTGCCACCTACTGACGTGGAGTATTACATGGTTACCCTGCCGAGCTTTACACAGCACAGACACTAAGCAACATCAAGTTATTTGAAGATTATAATTATGGATTTGGCAAATGTTTTTTTGGGACCAATTAGGTGAAGTTGCATAATTTCCCACAGCACACTACACAATATATCACGACACACTAGTGTGCCAGGGCACAGTGGTTGAACTATGGAACTAAAATATATAATTGAAAACATACAGTTCTAGCTACAAATTTATTTTACTTGACCATTTTATGGACACAACAATAGAAACAGCTCTCAGTGAAATGCAGTGCACCACAACAACAATCTAAACCAGGGCTGTCAAACTCATTTTAGCTCAGGGGCCACATTGAGGAAAATCTATTCCCAGATGGGCCGGGACTGGTAAGATCACAACATAATAACTTAAAAATAAAGACGACTTTAGATGGTTATCTTTTGTTTTACTTTGGACAAAAATACAACAAGCGCATTCTGAAAATGTACAAATCGCAAATAATTCTTTCCAAGGGAAAAAATGTGTGCGGTTTGAAAAACACAAAACATTTAGACTTTGTCTCAGTGTATCTACACAGGCAATAAACACAAAGTCACACCCTATCTGGGATTGAACAAAATAAAGAACAAACTTCTTGGTGTTAACCCTGTGCTAACTCTACAAACTACACACACGGAGGTAGAAACTGTTGGAAACTCACTTTTCTTATTTTTGACAGGGACATTTAGTGCCAAAGAACAATGCATTCAAAACAGACATAAAACTGCAGGTTTTGGGTTTAATATGTTCGAGGGGAGGAGCCACAGGCACGCGTCACCATACGTACTGTATATGCGTTTTCCTGCTACCTCTTGCTTGGCCCCAGTATCAAGCAATTGCTTGCCCAACAGAGTTGTTATTGCGACACCCAGTGTACACATTCATATCACCAGTTTCTCTCATTAAACAATTTTATACTTAGCAAAGTCATCTTGCAGGCCACATGAAACCGGGCCGTACGTTTGACACACCCGACCTAAACGATAAACATACGGTATTAGGGTCACATCTTTCGAATATTTTAATAATCGATTACTTGGTTGGAATAATGGAGTAATCGGAGAAAACACACTTTACCTCTTGAGAGACTGTGTGGGTGTCAGGGGGACTGCATTACAGTGGTTCAGATCCTACCTGTCAGAGAGGTCCTTCTCTGTCAGGCTGGGGGACGCCACCTCTTCTTCTGCCCCGCTTTACTTTGGTGTCTCCCAGGGATCTATTTTAGGCCCCATCCTGTTCGCTCTTTATCTCCTCCCTCTTGGAGACATTTTTAAGAAACATGAAGTGTTTTATCACTTTTATGCAGATGACTGCCAAATTTATATGCCAATTTCAAAAGGCCACGGCCCCCTGACACCCCTTCTCAACTGTCTATGTGACGTCAAGGTTTGGTTAGCACATAATTTTTTAATAATGAATGAGGGAAAAACTGAAATTTCAGTTTTTGATCCGGCCCTCACTGACTTGGGAGCATTGCAAAATTATGTGCGTCCCAAAGTCACCAGCCTTGGCGTCACTATAGAAAGTGGTTTTAAACTTGACAAACAAGTCAATGGCGTTTTAAAATCGTGTTTTTATCACCTTCGTCTTTTAGCTGAGATAGGTGCCAGCGCCCCCCGCGACCCCAAAGGGAATAAGCGGTAGAAAATGGATGGATGGATGGGTCTTTTAGTAAAGGTTAAACCCTTTTTTTTAACTTTTAACCTTTTTGAACAAGTCGTGCATGCTTTTATTTCAAGTCGGCTGGACTACTGCAATGCACTTTATGTTGGCATTAGGCAAAAGTCTCTCTCCCGGTTGCAGTTAGTCCAGAACGCGGCAGCACGACTTTTAACAGGGGCCAGGAAACGCCAGCATATAACCTCAATTCTTCAGAGCTTGCACTGGCTCCCTGTTCATTTTAGAATTGATTTTAAAACATTGCTGTTTGTTTTTAAATCTTTACATGGACTGGCACCTCAGTATATCTCGGACCTCATCCAAATTTACATTCCTGCGCGCGCTCTGAGGTCCGAGAGCCAGTTCCAGCTCGTGGTGCCCAAGACCAGACTTAAAACCAGGGAGGACAGGGCCTTCTTTGTAGTCGGCCCTAAGCTTTGGAACACTCTGCCCCTCCATGTTCAAACTGCTTCCACAGTGGAGTGTTTTAAGTCTCGTCTTAGGACCCGCTTTTATTCTTTGGCTTTTAACACTACGTGAGTTGTGTGGTCCTCTGTCCTCTGTGTTTTTTATACACTTTGACTTCTATTTTACTGTTTTAATTGATTTTACCCTTTAAAATAGTTTTTAATCATATTTATTTTTATATTATTTTATATCGGTTTTATATTTATTTATTTCTTGTTTTTATTCAGTCATTGGTGGAGCATAATATTGTTTAATATTGTTTTTAACATGGCTGTGCAGCACTTTGGAAACGTTCTTGTTGTTTAAATGTGCTATATAAATAAAGTGGATTGTATTGATTGGATTATAGCCTCAATCTGTATTTTAGAGAAAAGAGTTTAAATAAACAATTTTCTGCTTGCCAGAATTTCATTCTTTTTTAAACATTGAAATTGCACGTTTAACGTGTGCATTAATAAAAAATAAATACATAAATGCATTAAAAAAAGACTGTTCAGATCATGGCACCCACCCGCCATTGCTCTCATGAGTGCTCCATTGCCGGGATCCCAAACCTTTTTTGCACCAGGGACCAGTTTAATGTAGGTATTATTTTCATGTGTGGCAGATAAATACAGCAAAAATAAGTGTGCGAAAAGTACATCTCACCATAACACCAAATTAATGGGAGGCCTGGCGTTTTTGCCTTTGCAAAAAATCTCTCCAAAGACGTTTTTTTTTTATTTATTTTCGCTAGCTTGTGGGCTTATTTTTTGGCTGACGTATCTGATGCGTTATAAGTGATTCGTTATTGTCCAGGACAATAGCAAATATATATAATAAAACTAGATATACAGTACTTGCCATTAGCTACTGGGTCTCTTTCCAATGGATTTCCATTTCTATGGGTTTTTATTTGTTTTCTAAAAGTTATATATTCATATTTTTTTCAAAATTTCATACATAGATAAAACTTATGTATGCTTTTTGGCACACTCTTCCATGCGTAAACACATCTGTTAATGCTAACTACTTGTAGAATAGGGCTACAGTTTGTGCAATAATAGCACTTCAACATACGAGGCCTGGGGGATGTAGGATGTGGGACTTTTCCATCCGCCACATGTATTTTAACTACTATGGTCACTTCATTCCTGATATGCCATCTGCCCTCAACTGAGATCTTGCAGCAACCTACTGTTTTATAAAAGAATCCATTTTATTTTAAATGGGTTGTACTTGTATAGCGCTTTTCTACCTTCAAGGTACTCAAAGCGCTTTGACACTACTTCCACATTTACCCATTCACACACTGATGGAGGGAGCTGCCATGCAAGGCGCCAACCAGCACCCATCAGGAGCAAGGGTGAAGTGTCTTGCTCAGGACACAACGGACGTGATGAGGTTGGTACTAGGTGGGATTTGAACCAGGGACGCTCTGGTTGCGCACGGCCACTCTCCCTACTGCGCCACGCCGTTATTTGTATTATTATATCTGAGTTTGTATATTTCATTGTACTGTTTGTGTCTGATGTTGGTGCTGTCTAACTGAACTTTTTATGTGTGGGGCAACAAATGGAAACTAGCCTGCTACAATCTGGCACATCAACATTTTATATGTTCATTAATGTGCATTGTCCCATGCAACAAAGATGAAACTAACATATAACAAATGGTGACTTCCTATCAGGAGTTTATTATACAGTACATCTATAAACAAGCTTATTGGTGGGTCTAGTGGGACAGGCGAAAGTTTAGTTGATGTTAGTTAATGTTGCTGTGCGGCCTTGTAGCAAATGCCTTACGGACTGGTATCAGACCCCGGACTGGTGGTTGGGGACCACCACTCTGTTGCAGTGACCAACAATTAAATATGTCCACTTATTAAACGTTTTGGGCACTCCATACAGTCAAAATTTGATAAATTTTGGATTAGTTGCACTCCTTTAACAATAAATCTAAGCACTAAGTATAAATTAAAGCTTTTTTCTAATCGATTCAATCAATTACTCGATTCAACCATAAAACATCTTGTTACATTTCAATCTCTCTGACAGTCGACAACCCCAATGCAGAATTGTTTTCTTGTAATGAAAGTAGGTTTTAATTCAAACCTTGCATGAGATCTTCTTTGATTTTACAAGTGTAGCATAAATGTCAAATTATTTTTTGATGTAGGGATGTAGCGATAAACGACGGTTAGTATTACCATTTTCAGTTCAAATGATCTAAACTGCACTTTGATAAACTCACGGACTGACTGGCGCTAACCAATGCTAACATGAAAACAAGAGACATGAATGTCTTTCCTCATTAATAAACAACATACCCCAATCTAAATGTATTTAAACACATTGTTGTCTGAGCAATATTCACTTCTACACATTGAAACTAGAAGCTGTGCTCTCTTACAACGGAGTGATCGTTGTATACACAGAGGAATACGAGACGGGGTTGTTTTTTACGGTGTGTACAAGGACCGCTGAACAGAGTTGGACGCCACAACGCCCCCTAGAAATAATAAATAATATTAATAGATTGTACTTGTTACACACTTTTCATTTAAACAAAACTTACAGTACACACTATGATTTAAAACAAAAGCTTAGCCATTCAGACTAAAACACTATCAGTGAAGCATAAGAAACACGAAACATGCAAAATAGTGGGTTTTCTAACAGTGTGTCTATTTATTTTAGTTACTTAAAATAAGAATAAAAATTGGTCAAAAGATTTCAGTGTGTGTATAAAAGTACTGTATAAAAGTACTTCTTGAGCACATTCAACAATACCGCGATAATAACGATAGCCGTTGTAACTGTTATATGGAATTTTTAGGTATATTTCTTTACATCCTTAGTGTGATGTAATACAGTTGTTTCGAAAAAGTTAGTCCCTCGCACAAGTTAGTACACCCCTCACATGTCTGCAAAATTATTTATTTCCACAGGACAACGCTGAACAAATGACACCACGCACCATTTCACATTAGTTCAAGTTGACATTCAAGAAATTTCTCTTAAGAAATTTATCTCAATCAACTATTGAGACTACTATAGTCCCTGCTGCACTCGTGAAGCCCCAGACCATGACATGCGTGACTGTCAGGAGGACACGCTTGTTTGTGTACTTCTCAGACGCTTGACACTATCAGAAGCAAATACGTTTATGTTGGTTTATCAGACCACAGGACATGATTAAAATATTCTATGTCCTTACTGTGCTTGTCTTCAGCAAACACCTCTGTCTGGGACAAGAACCATGCAGACCAATTCTTATTTGTGTGGCGTATGCTCTGAGCACTGACAGGGTGAGCCACCAACACTTCACCCTCATAGTAGCAACACTCATTTGTCTATTTTCCAAACGCAATCTCTGGATATAACGTTGTGCACGTTCACTCAATGTTGTAGTGGAGCATAGCCTGTGTTGAGCGGAACCTGCCCTGGAAAACTGCGTTATGGTCTTGGCCACCCTGCAGCTCAGTTTCAATCAATCAATGTTTATTTATACAGCCCTAAATCACAAGTGTCTCAAACCCCAACGACATCCTCGGTACAGAGCCCACATGAGGGCAAGGAAAACCTCACTCAAGTGAGACGTCGGTGACAGTGACTATGAGAAACCTTGGAGAGGACTGCATATGTGGTCACATCTTAAGTGCACAGGAAGCCAGTGCAGGTGAGCCAGTATAGGTGTAATATGATCCAACTTTCTTGTTCTTGTCAAAAGTGTAGCAGCCGCATTTTGTAACAACTGTAATCTTTTGATGCTAGACATAGGGAGACCCCGAAAATAATACGTTACAGTAATCGAGACGAGATGTAACAAACGCATGGATAACGATCTCAGCGTCGCTAGTGGACAAAATGGAGCGAATTTTAGCATAATTACGGAGATGAAAGAAGGCCGTTTTAGTAACACTCTTAATGTGTGACTCAAACGAGAGAGTTGGGTCGAAGATAATACCCAGATTCTTTACCGAGTCGCGTTGTTTAATTGTTTGGTTGTCAAATGTTAAAGTGGTATTATTAAATAGATGTCAGGGTCGAGCAGGACCAATAATCAGCATTTCTGTTTTCTTGGCGTTGAGTTGCAAAAAGTTAGCGGACATCCAATGTGTAATTTCATTAAGACACGCCTCCAGCTGACTACAATCCGGCGTGTTGGTCAGCTTTAGGGGCATGTAGAGTTAGGTGTCATCAGCATAACAGTGAAAGCTAACACCATATTTGCGTATGATGTCATGTAGATGCTGAAGAGTGCAGGGTCAAGAACTGAACCCTGGAGAACTCCACACGTTACCTTAACATAGTCCGAGGTCACATTGTTATGGGAGACGCACTGCATCCTATCAGTAAGATAAGAGTTAAACCAAGACAGGGCTAAGTCTGACATACCAATTTGTGTTTTGATACGCTCTAATGAAATATTATGATTGACAGTGTCTAAAGCAGCGCTAAGATCAAGGAGCAGCAACATAGATGACGCATCAGAATCCATCGTTAGCAATTGATCATTAGTCATTTTGCAAGGGCTGTCTCCGTAGAGTGATTTGCCCTGAAACCGGATTGAAAGGTATCACAGAGATTGTTAGATGCTAAGTGTTCATTTAGCTGCTCTGATACAATTTTTTCAAGGATTTTCGAAATAAAGGGAAGGTGAGACACCGGTCGGTACTTTACCATGAGGTCAGGATCAAGGTAAGGTCTTTTAAGGAGAGGATGAATAACCACTTTTTTGAATGCTAGGGGAACACTGCCAGAGGAAAGTGATACGTTTATAATATTTTATAATACGTGTTGGAATAAGGGTGTTTGAAAGGTTCTTATAGTTGACAACAACTTTATGTAGAGCAACTGTAATTTTTTCACATCCTCAGAAAGTTAATTGCTTTAGATTGAACTCTTGTGACCAAAGAGTGTGAGAGCAATGATATTACATTTAACACACACAACATCTTAAACCACTAATGAGCCAAATGCCTAATTGGGCCCAGTTTGGACATTATCACGCATATTGTACTCACTTTTGTTACCAAGAATTCATGGTTGTCTGTTGGGATATTTTGATGGGAGAGTAAATATACACTGTTATACAACACTGTTATCCCAAGAAAATATATGATCAAATATCAGCAAACATATACGAAAGGCGTACTCTCTTTTGTGAAATACTGCACTGTATGTTAGCGATATACTTTATGCTCCAAAACTATGTTGGAGAATAATTTCGGCAAATATTAGCATTGCAATAAAATACAAAAACAATACAACAACTGACACAAAGGCCTGATTGAAGTCCTGCAAAGTAGGAATTATTGATAGTGTTGTCAAGCGATTTAAATTTTAAAAAAAAGAGCGATTGCTTGATTATGATCATTAATCGAATTTTCATCTTTTTTAATCTCACCTAAAAATAGTGAGAAAAGCCTTCAATTTGGATATTTTTAATTTAAATGCATTACATACCAAAAACGACATCAAAACAAAACAGAAACAAAAAAGGAGCTTCATAAAGT
>NC_084614.1:64024889-64077389 GCF_033978795.1 Nerophis ophidion
GACTGGTGTGTCCTGAATAGATTTTTCTACAGGCCTGTATCACTGGAACAACAACAAAGCTTTGTTGGCCTTAACATGCCATCAAGTGAATTAAAAGCTGTCAACTGTGTCCAAACTTCACCACCGTCAAATCCCTCCTAGTTTAAATAGGTTTTCTTACTGCAGCGATTTTATAATGAACTCTGAAAAGGTCCCACATTTCAAAGGAACTTTATTAACGCTTTAAGGCAGGGGTGTCAAACGTGCAACCCGAGGGCCGGATCAGGCCCGCGAACAGGTTTTATCCGGCCCACGGGATGAGTTTGCTAAGTATAAAAATGTACCTCAAATTTTGGAATGAAATGAACTGCTGTTCTAAATGTGTCCACTGGAGGTCTCAATAGCAATTCTTTGTATCTTTGTAGATAATGCTACATATGTACAAAATAAACCACATGTTAGTACACCAGTCAAGGAAAATTATCTAAATACCATACTTTCATTTTATTTTGATATTATTTTTTTATTTTGATGGATTGAAAATTAACACCAATGAGTAGACTGAAGAACATTATCACATAATTTATTCAGAAAATGTAAAATATGACAAATAAATATAAAATACTATTAAATGCAACATGAAAGTGTAAAAAAAAACCCCCAACAACAACATTATGATTTGTACAATTTCCGAATGTGCATGTTCTATTTTTAAACACAGAAAACAGACTGAAGTTGTCTTTATTTTTAAGTTATCGTACCGTGGTTTTACCAGTCTATCCCACTTGGGAATAGATTTTTCTCCATGTGACCCCTGATCTAAAATTAGTTTGACACCCCTGCTTTAAGGAAAAGAAACAAATGTTTCAAAATATATTTTTTAATTATTTAAAAAAGCCTAAACCACATCTTGCTAATTTGGACATTCAGGATCTATTTTTTATAATTTCCCACGTTGTAGGTCAAAGTTTTCAAACTTTTTCAACTCAAATTAAGAATTGGGTTCCTCACCAGGACGCAAACTTATTGACATGGTATGGGCAAATATTGCACAAAAACTCATGGTACCTGCATGTATGAACCTCCTATTTACGAGCTTAACTCAAATCCATCCATCCATTTTCTACCGCTTATTCCCTTTTGGGGTCGCGGGGGGCGCTGGCGCCTATCTCAGCTACAATCGGGCGGAAGGCGGGGTACACCCTGGACAAGTCGCCACCTCATCGCAGGGCCAACACAGATAGACAACATTCACAGTCACATTCACACACTAGGGCCAATTTAGTGTTGCCAATCAACCTATCCCCAGGTGCATGTCTTTGGAAGTGGGAGGAAGCCGGAGTACCCGGAGGGAACCCACGCATTCACGGGGAGAACATGCAAACTCCACACAGAAAGATCCCGAGCCTGGATTTGAACCCAGGACTGCAGGACCTTCGTATTGTGAGGCAAATCCCTTTTATCTCAATTCATAGTGCTCCATCAAAATTAATTGAAATTGGTGCTTGGCCCCCACAAAACAGCACGATTTCAACATGTAAATTGCCTTTAAATAAAACTAAAAACTTGTAGACAATAAATATTTTATGAGCACACTACAACAGAATCTACTAATTACAACTACAGTAGTTTTAAAAAAAATAATGTGATAAAAATGTACAGCATTTACTTCGGACAGCGGATTTCTAAGGCCTCTCCTTCCAGCTATGTTTCTGTCGAACACACACCATCAGCAGTTTATCAATAATTTCATGGATAAATGTCCGCCGTTTGGCTATTTTTTTTACATTCTTGGCTGGCGTTAGACTAATTCTGCTTTAGTTTGGTGCAGACTAGCAGTACTACGCGCAAAAGGTTTTGCCAAGTTGGAGACATGATCAGTCAACTTTTTGATGATTATTTTCTTTAATTCTATGAATATCATCAGCTTCTTCTTCTCAGCACTGTCCTTCATACTGACTTTCTTCCTTGCTGTGGTTGGAAAACAAAGTTGTTTTTCAGATACAAGCTAATACTAGCGAGTTAGACCAGATGTCTTGCGAGGGATGTTTGTAACTAAAATTTTTGCTTGCAACCGAAAACACAGAAATGATCTGAGAGACAGCTGTTAATTCAAAGCACTCTTAAATTGAGGTACCACTGTATTACAAAAACCTGCATATTAGGCTCTAACCTCCATCCATCCAACCTGCAGGACGACACAGTGTGTGTGATCACAGAGGAGCCGTTCTACGCCCTCTTCTCCTCGCTGGGCTCCTTCTACATCCCTCTGGCCGTCATCCTGGCCATGTACTGCCGCGTCTACGTGGTGGCCAAGCGAACCACCAAGAACCTGGAGGCGGGCGTGATGAAGGAGCGTCAGCAGGACTCCAATGAGCTCACCCTCAGGATCCACTGCAGGAATCAGCAGATTCAGGACCTGTGCGCCACCTCTAAAGGCGGAGGAGGGGCCTCGTCGGCCGGCCGCAGCACGCTGACTGTCAAGCTGCTCAAGTTCTCGCGGGAGAAGAAGGCGGCCAAGACGCTCGGCGTGGTGGTGGGAATGTTCATCTTGTGCTGGTTGCCGTTCTTCTTGGCTCTTCCTATCAGTATGTGCTTACCTCTCATCTTATTTTATGTAATGAGTTCTAACACATGGAGTTTAACATTATAACATGTGAGGATTACCGTTGTATAATCATGTTTGGATTTTGAAACAAATTTTTACACCAGAAAATATTGAAAATGTATTCCGTTCGATTATTATAATCTTTATTAAGTGTGCACACTGCAAGCAATCTTATATCAGCATGCAACAATTGTTATTCTGGACTAACAAAAGTTTTTAAACCATGTTAGCCAAATTGACTTATTTTAAGTACTAAAATCGGAGTTGTTTACAATTATGTAAAATACCGTAAACACAATAATATTTGGTGTGACATAGAGCGTGTTAATAATAAAGACATCTTGTTGACATCGGTTTTACTTGTTTAGCCTTGCTTAAATTTCAGCTTTTGCATCGCAGGCAATTTTGAGTAACTTTCTACATTCTTCCATAACACATAACTGCCTTACAAGTTTAAAAATAAGTTAACCTTTATCATATCATTAGTTCGGAAAAATAAAAGCTCCTCATTTGTAAACATTACTGAAACAAAAGTGTAAAAGAAAAAAACATGAAAAACAACTGGACTTAATAAAAAAAAAAAAAATGCATGAGTATCAATGATAATACTAGTAATAATGATATCAACAATTGGTTAATTAATCAAAACATGTATTTTTTAAATCTTTTTTATGTATTTTTAAAATATTTTGTAATCGATTAACGAAAATTAAGTCACTTTTTTTTAAATCGTAAAAAATAAAAATCACAATCTGGATGTGAATTGATTTGATTGTGGCACCCCTATCAGACAGGCAGCTTTTTACTGCATTAAAATTCCCCCCAAAATACTGTGCCTTGAAAGATTTTTGTGGTAACAAAGCAATCCAATTTAGTCGTGCATATTTTATTTGTGCTATCTTACATAACATATTTTAGGTTACAAGACACCAAATTGTCCAAACAGATCACACATGTCAAAACAAGTCAATCTCACCGTGACAAATAGGAGGTTAGATTATTTTTTTAATGTTCCACCGATCTGTGCAGGAGCTTTAGCTGTGATCTGACCTCTGCAGTTGAAGTGCTGAGTCATGGCTATTCTGCCGAGTCATGAAACTGCACTTCAGGCTCAATAAAAAAAAACACACTTGAAAGTTTCCCCTATTAAAAAAGAAGCATAAAAGGCAGGATTCTGCATGGCCGCTTTTATGACTTAAAGTGACCTAGGAAAAGTGTATCCTCAGTGATGCTAATGCTGCTAGCTTCATACTATTGCTAGTATTCTCACATGTGCCTTCTTCCGGAAGTGAAAAACACTGGTGGTCAACAAAGCCAAGGGGCATACAGTAGATATCCTTGCAAAAAGCAGATACGAGCAAAGAATGAAACAATCCAACCGAATAGATCCCTATACTTTAAAAAAAAAGATGTGTTCTGTGATATTAAAGATTATCCGTCGGTGGAGTGCCCAGACATATAGAACTATCTTGTGCTCGAGATGTCACTCTACCCGACAAAACAGATGAAAACTTGGAAAAGCTACAACTCCTTTGTGTATGGCTAGATTAAGGACATTGGTATTATAAGACACCGCCTGACAAAATAAACAAGAGGGGAGACGTGGAAGTACCTTTCATGACAAAGTATCATTGACCCTGACTTTCTAGTTTCTGTTTGTTAAAAATCAAAATACAAACATTAACAAGATAATACTTAAAGGCCTACTGAAATTAGATTTTCTTATTTAAACGGGGATAGCTGGTCCATTCTATGTGTCATACTTGATCATTTCGCGATATTGCCATATTTTTGCTGAAAGGATTTAGTAGAGAACATCGACAATAAAGTTCGCAACTTTTGGTCGCTAACAGAAAAGCCCTGCCTTTACCGGAAGTCGCAGACGATGACGTCACCCGTTGATGGCTCCTCACATCTTCACATTGTTTTTAATGGGAGCTTCCAGCAAAAAGAGCTATTCGGACCAAGAAAATGACAATTTCCCCATTAATTTGAGCGAGGATGAAAGATTCGTCTTTGAGGATATTGATGGCGACGGACTAGGAAAAAAAAAAAAAAAATCAAGTTAAAAAAAAACGCGATTGCATTGGGACGGATTCAGATGTTTTTAGACACATTTACTAGGATAATTCTGGGAAATCCCTTATATTGTTATTGTGTTGCTAGTGTTTTAGTGAGTTTAATATTACCTGTTAGTCGGAAGGGTGTATCCATGGGTGTTTTGACGCCAGTGTCTGAGGGCAGTCTACGGCAACTGTACGGACGGCACAGGCTCAGCTGATCTCCGGTGAAAGGCAAATTTTTACCACAATTTTCTCACCGAAAACTGCTGGTTGACAAGTGGTCGGGATCCATCTTCGCTTGACCGCTCTGATCCATAGTAAAGTTTCACCTCCAGGAATTTTTAACAAGGAATCACCGTGTGTTTGTGTGGCTAAAGGCTAAAGTCTCCCAACTCCATCTTTCTACTTTGACTTCTCCATTATTAATTGAACAAATTGCAAAAGATTCAGCAACACAGATGTCCAAAATACTGTATAATTATGCGGTTAAAGCAGACGACTTTTAGCTGTGTGTGTGCGCAGCGCTAATATTTCCTAACAGTCCGTGATATCACGCGTACACGTCAGCATTCTGCGACGTTTTCAACAGGACACTTCGCGGGAAATTTAAAATTGCAATTTAGTAAACTAAAAAGGCCGTATTGGCATGTGTTGCAATGTTAATATTTCATCATTGATATATAAACAGACTGCGTGGTCGGTAGTAGTGAGTTTCAGTAGGCCTTTAAATGGGAAATACGAAACCTTAAGGGTTCAGCATATCAAACAAACCTTTAACAAACTTGTGCCTTGTTCAACTTGGCTCCCTTGGACTGCAGTGCGTGACACTTTTCTCATCGTCTTTAGTAAAATCTTCCCCTCTTCCGACCTTTTTGATTACCTCTCAAGGAACTCTGAAGAAACGTTAATCCTTTTTTCGATTTGAACAGTTCGCACAGCCGAAAACAACGCAAGTATAGGGCATTTTTCTTCAAGAAAGGCTAAATGGTGTTCAGTAGAATTGAGAACAGGTGCTGGCTTGACCACCACGCATATTTAATTAGCCAGACGTGAGCTGGACGTGGTGTTATGTAAATATAAGCAATAGCACAATGAGCCCCCTTGAGGAGCCTGGTCACTCATGGTGTTTACATGGAGGACAAGACAGCTAAAATAGATCCATCCTGCATGGAAAAAAGAGCAAAAGCATGGCCAAACTGGGAGAATGGATGACAGTGATGCATCATGGGAAGATGGCACACGATGGTCTTATTGTCTGGTTTCACGCTGTGCTTCTTCATATATAGTCAGAGATAGCAGGGGATGATACATGATGGCCTTACAAGTCCATGTCGGAGGGATTAATACATCTCGCAGGAGATCTGTTATCTAGGACAAATACAAATCTCGATCCCACACAATCCCCCGACAGATTCTCGGAAATCCCACAAGAACACAAAGATCACCTGCCTCACCTGGGGTCACAGGCGGCTTAGACGTCCACACAATAACAGCCAGTGGTTAAAAATGAAAAGCGAATGCTGCCCCTCGGTGGCCAGGACTGTTTTCCGCAGCACATTTTGATTTAATAATAATAATAATAATAATAATAATAATACATTTTATTTATAAGGCGCCTTTTTGGGCACTCAAGGACACCGTACAAAATCAAAACAATAAAATCAAATTGGATAAAAACAACAATAATAACAACAACAAAGATATATAAGATAAGATAATTACAAAGAATAAGCAGTCCGGAATAGGTGAGATTTGAGTCTTGACTTGAAGAGGGACAATGAGTCCAAGTTATGAAGGTCTGGTGGAAAAGAGTTCCAAAGATGTGGGGCAGAGCGGCTGAAAGCTTGAGCACCCATGGTGGACAGTTTAAATAAGGGGACAGTGAGATGGATGGATGAAGAGCAAAAAAACACATTATTCTAACCAAATATATTTTTTCTTCCCTTCTGTGTTTAGGCTCTTTCAACAGAAATCTGCGTCCTCCCGAAACCTTCTTTAAGGTCATTTTCTGGCTGGGATACTTCAACAGCTGCCTGAACCCCATCATTTACCCCTGCTACAGCCGCGAGTTTAAACAGGTACAATGCAATGAAAATTGTAGGATGAACACTGGAAGCACAGGTCAGGCAACTGGGGATACTTGAAGAGTTGTATTACCTTAAAACATTAGCCCGACTGTATCAAGACTCTAGACTTCTGCCTATGGCCGCATACTGAAATATCAAAAAAGGCAGGGGCCATTTGTATTTGTATTAATATTTACCTCTGTATTTGTACTCCCCACTTTTTGTATGATTTAGTTTTTCGCAAAAACATTTACACATGTTATCATATAGCCAAACATCACGTTGAGCATTGAGTTTTATCACTAAGGTCTTCTTCTCCCAGGGTCTGAAGTGAAACAAAATGACATCATACCATGGAGACATGGCAGAGACATTTATAAAACAACCTTGACCTCTTTCAAACTTGCTCCGAACGAGCCGTTTGGAATTTGAGACTTAAGCGATATTTTTGGCTCTAGTTACATTAGCAGGTATCTCCATATATGGTAGAGGTTTACCCAAAAAGCACTGTGTGAGTTCACCAATTTTTTTCAGTTTTAATCCAAAGAGTCCAATCAAACCTCTTTTTTTTTACTCTCTATCCTCTTGTCGTGTGGCAGACTGGCTCGTACATCCACATAGATCCTGCGCCGTTTCTATTTCTAGAGAAAAGTAGCGTATATTTGTAACTTTTATCTGTCAGTAGACTCGATATGTAAGTGCTAAAAACAACAACATGGCAGACAGTGTGAAGACACAGTCAAAGGGGGGCTTGGCCTGGAGGAGGGCTAAATAAGACCGACTGCCCACAAAAAGGCGCATTCTGAAGAGGCAGTCAGAAAGTGGCAAAAAGACAGTCCCTAAAATAAAATATATGGACAAAAATTGTTTTAACAACAAGGGTTTTAACTGTAGAAAAAAAAATCTTAATATTACCCCTTTAAGTACCTTTGTTCTTACTCGCTTCTGAGGCTTCAATAAGACCAGTGCGCCGGGAAGGTAAAACATTGTATTACACTTTAAGTTTGGATGCAGTGAACACCACACTTAATAAAATTAATACCGTATTTTCCAGAATATAGGGCACACCGGATTATGAGGCGCACTGCTGATGAATGGTCTATTTTCGATCTTTTTTCATATATTAGGCGCATTAAAGGAGTCATAATATTATATATTTTTTTCTAAATTAAAAACACTTCCATGTGGTCTACATAACATGTAATGGTGTTTTTTGGTCAAAATGTTGCATAGATTATGTTTTACAGACCATCTTCAAGCCACTTTCTGACAGTTGCTCCCGGATGCGCCATTTGTTGGGTGGTCTTATTTAATCGGCTCACCTTCGGCAGCATTGTCTTCCTGTCATTGTTGTACCGGTGTAGCGTGCAAGGACTGTAGTGAAAAAGATGGTGCTAACTGTTTTAATGACATACAGACTTTACTTAAATCAATAACAGAGCAGCATCTGCTCATCCGGAAACAACACCACCGGAAATGTGTCCCGTGAAAAAGCGTCCGACCAGAACTGTAATAACTAAATTTACTAGGGTGATTAATGTAAACTCACTACACCGGTATGTTTTAGCGCTTTCATGGCGAGTTTACTGACAGATGTAAGTAAGAAATTTACACTACTTTGTATTAAAAATGGCAACAGCGGAGGATGAATGTCCCATAACAAGAATATAGAGAAAAAGAAGATTATCAATAGGGCTGCAAATCTTTGGGTGTCCCACGATTCGATTCAATATCGATTCTTGGGGTAGCGATTCGATTATAAATCGATTTTTTCGATTTAACGCGATTCTCGATTCAAAAACGATATTTTTTCGATTCAAAACGATTCTGTATTCATTTAATACATAGGATTTCAGCAGGATCTACCCCAGTCTGCTGAAATTCTAGCAGAGTAGTATATTTTCTTAAAAACGCTTTTATAATTGTAAAGGACAATGTTTTATCAACTGATTGCAATAATTTAAATTTGTTTTAACTATTAAACGAACCAAAAATATGACTTATTTTATCTTTGGGAAAATATTGGTCACAGTGTCCAAGCTTATGAGATGCGATGCAAGTGTAAGCCACTGTGACACTGGATGAAAACCAACACTTCCATCCTACTTGATGTAGCTTGAGAGGAGCTGCAAAGAAGAATGGGCGAAACCGCCAAAATACAGTTGTGCCAATCTTGTGCCATTGTATTCAAAAAGATTTGAAGCTGTAATTGATGCCAAAGGTGCATCAACAAATTATTGAGCAAATGTTGTGAATATTTATGTACATTTGACTTTATATTTTTTTTATTTTAGTAAACTTGCGAAAATTTCCCCCCCAAAAAACATTTTCACATTGTCATCATAGAGTTTAAGGAGTGTAGATTTTAAGAACAGAAAAAAATGTATTCCATTTTTGGAACAAGGCTACATAACAAAATGTGGAACTGTGAACACTTTCCGAATGCACCGCATGTGAGCTATTGCTTGTATTCCGTCATGTGACTTCTTCCCGGATGTGAAAAGCAGTGGTAGTCAACCAACCTAAGATGGCTGTTGTACGGTATAAAAGAGGCTTACATCTTCTTGCAAAAAGCACATACAAGTAAAAAAATATTTGCAATGGAATAGATCCCTATACTTTAAGAAAAAAAGATTTGTCGAGTGATATCAAGGATTATACGTTGGTTGCCTTCCTAGACATATCGGAACTATCGTGTGCTCCAGACGCCATTATACATGACAAAACATATGAAAACTTGGCAAAACATGGAGGTCTACAACTTCTTTGTGTGTGGCTGGGTCAAGGAAATTAGTATCAAGACTCTCCTGAAAAATTATGCATTGTTTTTGCTTGGGTAAGGTAGCATGATTTAACTTTGCGTCTACTGCCATGTTTGTTGGTGCTGTTTCACGCGCTGTTTACAAGTATGCATGTTTTTTTCTGTGTGGAGTTTGCATGTTCTCCCCGTGACTGCGTGGGTTGCCTCCGGGTACTCCAGCTTCCTCCCTTTTCCAAAGACATGCACCTGGGGATAGGTTGATTGGCAACACTAAATTGGCCCTAGTGTGATGTGAATGTGAGTGTCAATGTTGTCTGTCTATCTGTGTTGGCCCTGTGATGAGGTGGCCATTTGTCCAGGGTGTAAACCGCCTTCCGCCCGATTGTAGCTGAGATAGGCACCAGCGACCCCAAAGTGGTAGAAAATGGATGGATGTTTTTTTCTCGTCTTTATCAAAATATAACTATAGAAGTCAACATTGTGTATGTGCTGAAAGTTTCATTTATGATTGTTGCCTTTGGTAAAAGCTTAACTCTCTTAGGGATTTTGCTCACATTTGCTTTCTTTTATTTTCAAATACTCCTAGCAAACATGTGTTATAGAAATACAAATAATATCAAGATAATACGTAAATGGGAAATATATTCATTATAAGTATATCAAACCAATATTTAACGAAGTGATCACTGCAAACTTTTGCGTTCTTCAACTCTGCTCCCTTAGACTGTAATGTGTTACTTTTTTAGTCGTCTTTTCGTAAAATCTTGTACTCTTCAGCCCTTTTTGATAACCTCTCAAGAACTCTAAAGAAATGTGTATCTCTTTCACAATTTGAACAAAACGTATAGCCGACGAGGACCAAGTGTCTTTTTGTGTCGTTCCCACCATTTCCGGGCCCTATATGTTTGTCAAAATGTCCCAACTTGTCGGACTACCTCCTCAGACTATGAGCTACAATAAACTTCCAGGGAGCAAGGAAGCAAGAAAGCAGCAGCCCACTTGATGATAGAAACATAGGGACACATGGTCGTCATCACAACGCTGCTATAAATAGTTAATCTGTTAGCGCTTTTAATAACAATATCATTAATATTCAAGTCACAAAATGTAAATGGAGTATTGTTGTTGGTTTTTGAATGTTTATTTATTTGATTTTATGGGCGAAATAGAGAACTTCCCATTGTCTGCGCTTCGAGCGAACTTTTATTTACGTTTATTTACAAGTTAGAATGCATTAAATCAAATCCGTCCGTCGTCATGTCTTTCGTAATGTTGGTGAACTGTAGGCAAAATGCCAGAAGTTCCCCTTTAATAGCCGGGACGTCAGTAAAAGCCAAGCAATATTGATCACAATAAGCAAAATAACCTGCCAACAAGTGCTGAAATTTGAAATATTCTGATTTAAAAAAGTATAGCTTAAATATTAAGAGATACTATTAATGACAAGTTTATTGGTCTAACAAAAAGTGCCTGGTCAGAAAACTGATATCTACTTTGTATTTTTATGACTTTGCATGTCAAATATAATTAACTTTGTTATTAAACCCAAATTAAAATTATATTCTATTTCACGTAATTCCTTTACCTTTAGGCTACTTTGAAAATATGATTAAATATTATGTTTGCATTAAATTCAGTCCTATATCATTTTATTGTATTACTTTTCTTTTTGGAAAAAAAGGTGTTCATACTCACCATAAACATGCATTTTCAGCACGGTAAAGAAAAACGGTCTTTTCTGTACTCCTTTGCTAGGGTGAATCGTAGAATCAACGCTCCATTGATTGTCTTTTTGTTATAGTATAACGCAGAGTCAACATGCTCAGGATTGATTTAACTAGTTCAGATCGGCTGTTCTAGAACCCAAAACTCAGAGTTTCCCATCCTAAGGTAAATCAACCTACTTCAGGTTTAGAGTTTGTTGAACCTCCAACCTGGAATACTCTCAAAAAGATACAAACCATGCATTGTTATCCGATTAATCACAGACTGGAGTGAACTGAGGATAGTGGCAACACTCGGAACAAGAACCTACCAAATGACTGCCCTATTTTGCCCTTCAGGCCTTCATCCGGATCCTCCGCTGTCGCTGGAAGCGAAAGCGCCAGGGCTGGCAAGCTTACTACAACTATCGGTGCCAGCAGGGCTCCAACAACTCCACTTCTTTCCTGAACGGAAGCCAGCATACGCTCTCCTCCGTCAGCCACAGCCCACGCTGTGTCGCACCCAAACTCCGCCCGCCGCCCTGGTCCTCTAACGCCGCACATAACCTCCTGCCTGCCGGCCCGGCCTCCCCAACTCATCGAGGAAGCCGGGCAAGACTGGAGTGTGAAAGGCAGTAAGCGCAGAGCAACAACTGTTTGTGTGTAAAACAAGAAAATATTTGTAAAATTGACTTTCTGAAGACTGACAGCAGTTGCTGTTCACCTGTGATGACATGGTATAAAGAAAGGTGGTTGTATTTTAAGATGATCCTATTTATTAAATGTCACTTCCTTGAACTCAAGGATGTGTAAAGAATATGTTCCCGTTGTTGGATTAGAGAGGGCTACTGGATATCTGGTGGCAGCAATAACATGCATAGCTACTTTGGGTTGTCTTAAACACTGTGAAATTTTAAGTGTTTGATATTGAATTAGTCAACATGTATTAAAGGATTTGACTCACTTGAACGTAGTGGGATGTATTTATGTAAGAATTGTTTACGTCAAAGACAAATTCACTATTAGCAATGACGAGTAACATGCACATAACATTTTATTCATTGATCATTTTTTGTTTTTTTAAGCTTGTTAAAATCGACATTCTAGGTCTCACTTAAGACCATACATTATTTAACCTGTGGTTTTGTGAAAAATGCTCTATATTTGTCCTTCTGTCAATACAAACTTCTTATAATAAACACAAAGTATGTATTTTTTAAAGTTGTTATTCTTATTAGGCTACTTGAACTGCACTTTTGAAAAATTGTGCCTATCATTCACAATCGCTATGTAGGACAAGCACATTTTTTTTATTTTATGCATTCTAAGTCGTAAAATATGGCAAGTCCGAGGTGCCTAACAATGCAGCCACCTATTGCCCTAATAAATCCCTCTAAACAAACCTCCAATAATACTCCATTTACATTGCCACGGCCGAAATATTAACCAAGTATTAGCGATATTGTTATTATCAGCGCTTATACAGACAAAATACGTTTAGCGGTGCCGTGATCACAGAGAGCTAACTTGCTTATGCACCTTTATTGACATATTGAGCCGCTGCATTGCTTTTGAGCTGATGAAAGTTATTTCAAGATTATATCTCATGCCTCCCACCTGAATTGTAAAAGTATGTGAAAAGAGGTCACCTTTGACATCCAATTTAAACCCGGAGATTGCAAGAAAGACATGAAAAGACGATTGTTTGCAGGATTTTTTCAACCTTTCGTAAGGATTATGATTATTTCTTCATCTAAACCAGAAGATATGCATATCCCATTGAGAGCAGACAATGAACAGTAAGTGATTGTTTTATTATGTTGGTGGTTGTTATATCTTGTTCAGCATTTAGCATTACTGCTAAATGGTGCTAAACTAATCTGTTCAGCACACAGGCTCAAAAACCTATACAATGCTCCTTGTATTCAGGCTGCGAAATAACAGTTTTGGATGATAATTGGTCCCAAAGTAATATGTGTTGTCTTTCACAAAGTATGCCGTGAGTAGAAAGTAGGTTTGTAGGTTTGAAAGGTGAATTTTACGACTCATCTATGAAATTAAAATAATGTAGTATGCTTAAAATGGGCAAAATACAAAAATATGACATATTATGAATATGTCTATCATTCAATTACATATGCACTTACAGTGTTTATAGAAAACCTTAATGGAGATGTTTGGATGTTTTAGAGCATCTCCTTTTGGATGTGTTGTTAGTTTACTTTTTTAGCATTTATATCCGATTTAGAATGCATAAGTAAAGATGTGTTCTTGTCTCGCATTGAGATTGTAAATGATAGGTAACATTTGGAAAAAGTGCATTTCCCCTTTAAAATGAACACACACGAATACAATGTAGTCATTTACTGGGCTAATGCAACACTAATGGCAGTAAATCAGGACTCTAATGCAGTAAAGGTGGATTTTCTGTATGATTACACATTTTACTTTTCTTCCATAAACTGGATAAAGACGAGGCGTTTTTAACAGGTAAAAAGATGTGTGCCGCCCACATCAAACCTTGTGTTTACTTCCGTCATAATCTTGACAAAAATAAGGAAAACGAATCCAGTTAACAAGATAATTTTCGTTCTAATCTAATCTCAAATGTCTCTTCTAACAAGAACAACTTTGTCACGTTGATTAAAGCTCAATTTGAGATGTTTTAAAGGACGAAAGGTGAGTAAAAGTAGCGCTGGATGTCGCCAAATGACGCACTACAAGAGAGGTTTGAAAGCTGTAGTAAAAGTACTAGTACGTTTTGGCGGATAAAATTGGTATTAAACTGAAGGTAAAGGGTTTTTCTAGCCGGTTGTGCAAAAAGTGCGGAGTGAGATGTTGGTTTTTCGCGTAGTTTAAGGACGGAACGTGGGGGAGAAAACACAAAAGTGAGTCCACATTTCCCTCCGTAGAGCAGAGCGGCGCCGGTGTTGACTCTCCACGGTTCTCATGTACCTTATAAGTCCCGCCTCCTGCGCTACAAGAGTTTACTCGTTTCTGACGACGCTACCAGAGAGCAAACATGGCAGAAGAAGCACCAGCAGCCGCCGCCGGACCGTCCAAGGCTCAGGCCAAGCCCGCGAAGAAGAGGACAGCGGCTTCCAAAGCGAAGAAGACTTCTCCCAACATCGCCGATGCGATCATGAAAGCGATGAAGAACAGCGGGGACCGCAAAGGGACATCCATGACAAGCATCAAGAAAGCTGTTGCGGCGTTGGGAGTCGATTTGGAGAAGAGCAACAAACGCGTCAATACCACGCTGTGCAGACTGGTGGCGACGGGAGAGCTGATCCAGGTCAAAGGTGCCGGAGCTTCCGGCTCCTTCAAGCTGCCAAAGGCGGCCGAACCCAAGGCAAAGGGCGCCAAGAAAGTTGCCAAACGTTCTGCAGTGAAAAAGACCGCCGCCAAGAAGTCAACAGTCACGAAGAAAGCTGCCGCTAAACCAAGGAAGGCGACATCACCCAAGAAAAAGGCGAAGGCACCTGCCAAAAGTCCGAAGAAGGCTGCTAAGAAAGCACCGGCTAAGAAGTCCCCTGCCAAGAAGCCCGCCGCCAAGAAGGCCCCTGCAAAGAGGGCTGCCCCTAAGAAAACACCAACCAAGAGAACGGCGCCCAAGAAGACTGGAGCTAGAAAGACCAAGAAGTAAATGAGCTAAATTACTGGCTTCAATTTATTTCAACCAAAGGCTCTTTTAAGAGCCACCACATATTCCATTCAAGAGTATTTTCCTTAATCCAGTTTTATATCATTAATACATATTTCTAAAGTGGGTATCAATAATGCACTAGCAAACCTGAGTATGAAACATTTTAGAATAATTTACAAGATAAATGCCTGGCTGGCAACTTGATAATGATGTACCTTGTCATTTAATAATAGTGTTGCTGCCAAACATTTTTTTGTACATAGATACAATGCAATGGTAAAATAATGCAAATAAAAAATTCCTTAATTACTTTCTAGTCCACAGGAATTGAAGAACACCTGGCAAATGTAAATTGTAGCAAAATAACTACCATTACATGCTGTGTGTGTGTGTGTATATGTATATATATATATATATATATATATATATATATATATATATATATATATATATATATATAGGAACGGTGAAGGAGTGGCCGTGCGCAACCCGAGGGTCCCTGGTTCAAATCCCACCTAGTACCAACTTTGTCACGTCCGTTGTGTCCTGAGCAAGATACTTAACCCTTGCTCCTGATGGGTGCTGGTTGGCGCCTTGCATGGCAGCTCCCTCCATCAGTGTGTGAATGTGGAAGTAGTGTCAAAGCGCTTTGAGTACCTTGAAGGTAGAAAAGCGCTATACAAGTACAACCCATTTATCATTTATTTATTTATATATATATATATATATATATATATATATATATACTGTGAATATATATGTGTGTGTGTATATATGTGTATATATTTGTGTGTATATATATGTATATATATATATATATATGTATATATATATATATATATATATATATATATATACATATATAGTGTTTGTGTGTATATATATGCATATACATACTGTATATGTGTGTAAATATATATGTGTGTGTAAATATAAATATATATGTGTGTGTATATAAACTGTGTATATATATATATATACATATATATATATATGTGTGTGTGTGTGTATATATATATTTGTAAATGTGTATATATACTGTATATGTGTGTGTGTATATATATATATATAAAGATGTTGCTGCTGCTGCTGCTGCTGATAAATTTTCACGAAAATCGAATACTTTGCTGGCTGGACATAAAGAATAAAAATGAATCCCATTACACTAGTATCAATATAGGAAAAAGGTCCTTTGGTCCCAGCCACTAAAATGATCTCAAATGGAGGATATTCATTTAAGTGGTAGGATAGGTTGATTGGCAACACTAAACTGGCCTTAGTGTGTGAATGTGAGTGTGAATGTTGTCTGTCTATCTGTGTTGGCCCTGCGATGAGGTGGCGACTTGTCCAGGGTGTACCCTGCCTTCCGCCCGATTGTAGCTGAGATAGGCGCCAGCGCCCTCCGCCACCCCGAAAGGGAATAAGCGGTAGAAAATGGATGGATGGATGGCAATCCATGTTGATTACACATGCCCCAAACTTAACCATAACAATGTAATATCACAATACTAACCATTAAGTCAGAGTCATGGAAATAAAAAAACTATTACAACTCTACCAAATGCCATGTTTTATGAGAAAAAAACAAAACACTACACTATTCATTTGTGGACAGGGCAGAAGTAGAAGCATGACTTGTTTGTCCTCAAAAAGCATGCATGCATAGTGCAGCTGTTATTAAAGGTAACTGTTTTTTAGTCACTGAAATATATAGTACTTGTGGGTAAACAATGCAAAAATAACTTTTTAAACACATATAACCTGGTGAAAGCAACCATACTATTAATTGTTGTCATTACTGCAGTAAATAAATGCAGCTTTTATTTAAACATGTTTGAATTGTTACTTATTTATATGTTTGCTATTTGTAAATAAAAACCTGGGAGTAGTTGGTACTAAAACAATCATAAATAGATTAAGAACATTTGTCATACACTCTTGAAAGGTGGATATTTCAGAAACACCAGTGTTGCCATTTGATTGTTTCCCTCGTTTCAAAATGTTCCCTCCAACAATTTGATTGGCTCATTTTAAAGCTTTGCCCTCCAATAGGTCTTCAGTAACAGCGCGCACGTCTTTGCTCTGGACCAATCAGCGTCGCCGTCGCTCTACAGAGCAACTATAAAGCTGCGCCTCGCCTCATATTACTACACACCCCTGCATTCACCTGCAAGCGCTTCGTCCGAGTTAGACATGGCCAGAACTAAGCAGACCGCCCGCAAGTCCACTGGTGGAAAAGCCCCCAGGAAGCAGCTTGCCACCAAAGCTGCACGTAAAAGCGCCCCGGCTACCGGTGGCGTCAAGAAGCCTCACCGCTACAGGCCTGGCACCGTGGCCCTGAGAGAGATCCGTCGCTACCAGAAGTCCACCGAGCTGCTCATCCGCAAGTTGCCCTTCCAGCGCCTGGTCAGGGAGATCGCTCAGGACTTCAAGACCGACTTGCGCTTCCAGAGCTCAGCCGTCATGGCTCTGCAAGAGTCCAGCGAGGCCTACCTGGTCGGGCTGTTCGAGGACACTAACTTGTGCGCTATCCACGCCAAGAGGGTCACCATCATGCCCAAAGACATCCAGCTGGCTCGCCGTATCCGCGGGGAGAGGGCTTGAACATCCAGTCTCATCAAACGCACCAACGGCTCTTTTAAGAGCCACTCAATCTCACTCCTAGAGTCAAGTCAATTTAAATAGCGATATAGTGATACTTCTGTTCGTGTAAAACGAAACGCGAGAATATTGTCCATACAGTTGGATTATTTTACAACTCGATCTGAGAAGTTAAGTCATTTCAATTGCTGCCATGATCTGTTACTCAGGCTGGTGACAAACATAATCTACAACATACATAATCTTCTACCTGGGTTTTGAAGCAATACAGCCCGCAGTAAACAAGCTGTACCCTCATCCAACAGGGGAGGACGATACCGCACATTTTCGTATCGGTCCGATACTTGCACGGCCAGTATTACCCCAAACAATAATCGAATCATACTGTATGTTTGACTTTTGATACAGGACAGCGACTTGAGCCAAGTAGGAAAATGTTTATTTTTATCATTATCAACATGCTTAAAACCCTTCACAGAGTGATAGGATGTATGCCCTTAAAGTGCTCCTTGTGATGTCCATGGGTAAATCGTAGATGAAATTACAAAAATACATAACCGTCGTGTACACCCAAAACGGGAACGCTACTCTTTCTTCAGCAGATGCACAGAAGGGTTGTTCAATTCTTCCATACTCATGCTTCAGATTTGAGGGAGGCTGTAAAATGTTGATGTATAATAAGTGTTTATTTTTGAGTACCAGTAAAACAAATAAGATTTATTTCAATTGGCTGAATGTACTCACCCACACCCACCTCTGTTTTGATACCAAGATGTCCCCGCCCATTCAAACCAGCCAATCCGGTGTCAGCGTCGGCACACTTATATTTGAATAATGAGGTCCATAAATAAACCAGCGTGACGCCCACACAGAAACATATCGATCCATCCACTTTCTATCGCTTATTCACTTTGGAGTCTCGATGGGCGCTGATGACTATCTCAGGTACAAAGTACTAGAACACAGAAGGCGTTAAAATGATAAAATTAAGATGAAAGACAAGACAAGCGGATACTTCTTGCACAGAATACTTCAAACAAGCTGTTCATTTAAAGGCTTGTTTCTTTGATTTGAATCACGAATACACAAATCACTGTGGCAGTAACACGATACAAACTTGATCAAAACCCACTTTTCAATCCTATAATTTAGCTTCTGTTGTTGTGAATATACCACAAGGTGATGCCAGACCCACCACCAACAATTTCAAGAATGTTCAAATTACCATGCGAACAGTTTACATGTTCTAAGTCCCAAGTTATATGACTGAAGTGTGTGGTTGCAATTTTAGCCAAAAATGTTTGGGCGTTAACATTATCATGGTAGAGGATTAGGTTTAGAGTCCCTACCCCAGGCGTCTTATCCCCTGTGTAATGTTCATATTGTTGTTACTCAGCCAGCGTTTGTGGGTCTGATAGACCCGACAGATGTTTACCTTATCCTAATAAAGTGGAATCCATCAGACCCACAAACGCTGGCTGAGTAACAACAATATGAACAGTGCACGGAAAATTTGTCTGCCAGTTTCTGCATTCCACAGGGATTCTTTTGTGTTTCTGCACCTGCGATCAACACTGTCTGCTCTCCTTTTCTCGCACATTTGACCCTCTGATGTTCTGTGCACCTACACTCTGTCGTGTGTGTGTTAGAGATGCGCGGTTTGCGGTCTCATCCGCGGAGTCCGCGGGTAAACCACGGGTCGGGCGGTTGACATGACGATAAAATAGATTCGGGCGGGTGAACCATCCGGAAATATTTGATATGAATGGTTCTGTGATCGGTATCCTTTGCCATTCAGAGTGCCATTTAAGACCCGTGTCATAAAGCGAAGAAGACAATAAGAGACGCTATTATTCTCCTGAATGACTGCAGGTAGTCACCCAGATAAAAAGTATTAGGGCGTGCTATGAAGCCATTGGCTTTGTCGCCTACTACAACATGTACGATCTGCTTGTCAGTCCAGCATCATGTTGTGTGTGGCTTTCGCTGCAAAACGCACACGACTGCAAGGCATACTGGGTGATACAGAGTACACTATTGGTTGTGATATAAACAATTTTAACACTCTTAGTAATATGCGCCACACTGTGAAGCCACACCAATTAAGAACGACAAACACATTTCGGGAGAACATCCTCACAGTAACACAACATAAACGCAACACAACAAATCCCCATAATCCTTTGTACTCATGACACTTCCTGACTATTTTATGCACCCCGCTAGCAGCAAACCCCCCTCCCCTCCCCCCGTGCGTCGGTAAGGTGGGCGGGGTTGGGGGTGTGGTGGTGTAAAATATATTCAGAAAGTGTCACGGATACAAAGGATTATGGGTATATTTGTTGTGTTGCGTTTATGTTATGTTAATGAGGATGTTGTCCCGAAATGTGTTTGTCAATCTTGTTGGGTGTGGCTTCACAGCGTGGCGCATATTAGTAAGTGTTAAAGTCAGACCAACAATCGGTTTTGTACATGTGGTTGAAGGTGTCTAAGGCAATGGCACCACAGCACGCCCATATTCTTGTTATCAGGATGGACGTGATTGGCTAATCGCGGGAATGTTAGCGGCTCCAATTGTCATCATTACTCTGTGAAACAGGTTTAAATAGCTCTGTGAGTGGTAAGGGCGGGCGGAAATCCTCTGATGTATTTCAGCGGGCGGTTGGCGGGCGGGTACGGTCCTGATAAAATGTTGGTTCGGGTGGACGGCGGGTGGATGATGACTTTGGTGATGCGGATGCGGATGATATAATTGCCTATCCGCGCATCTCTTGTGTGTGTGTGTGTGTGTGTGTGTGTGTGTGTGTGTGTGTGTGTGTGTGCGTACGTGTTTGTTTGTGTGTTACACAAAACATACATTTCCACATTTCTATTAGCCCCGAGTCCAGCGGACCCGGACAGCTTTTATAAAAACGTGTGTGGGGGGGTGTACGATGTGTGGTCATTAAATATGTATTCTGATATATAGTTTTCCCAGAAAATGAGCCAAAGTCAGTGAGTCTCAGTTTTTGGATTGATTAATACTTTTACTAGTAGATTGCACAGTTCAGGAAATATTCCGTACAATTGACCACTAAATGGTAACACACGAATAAGTTTTTCAACTTGTTTAAGTCCGGGTTCACGTTAATCAATTCATGGTACAAATATATACTATCAGCATAATACAGTCATCACACAGGTTAATCATAATAGTATATACATTGAATTATTTACATTATTTACTATCCGGGGGGTGGGATGAGGAGCTTTGGTTGATATCAGTACTTCAGTCATCAACAATTCCATCAACAGAGAAATGTGGACATTGAAACAGTGTAGGTCTTATTTAGTAGGATATGTACAGCTAGCAGAGAACATAGTGAGTTCCGATAGCATAAGAACAAGTACAGTATATACATTTGAAGTATTTTTGATTATTTACATTAGGTTGTTTATAATCCGGGGAGATGGGATGTGAATGGAGGAGGGTATTAGTAAAGTGTTGAAGTTGCCTGGAGGGTTTTGTTTTAGAGCGGTTTTGAAGGAATATAGAGATGCACTTACTTTTACACCTTTTGGGAGTGCATTCCACATTGATGTGGCATAGAAGGAAAATTAGTTAAGACCTTTGTTAGATCGGAATCTGAGTTTAATGTGGTTTGTGGAGCTCCCCCTGGTGTTGTGGTTATGGCGGTTAAGGAAGTAGTTTGACATGTACTTCAGTATCAGGGAGGTGGAGCGGATTTTATAGACTACGCTCAGTGCAAGTTGTTTTACTCTGTCCTCCACCACTTTGGAGAAGTGGGTTGGATTGAGGTGTGATCTGGGGTGGAGGTCTAAAAGTAACCGGACTAGCTTATTCTGGGATGTTTTGATTCTAGATTTGAGGGTTTTGGAGGTGCTGGGGTACCAGGAGGTGCAAGCGTATTGGTTTCAAAACTCTCCCGGTTAAATATGCATAGTATTAGCTCAGGTAAGGTTGCATTTCATGATTCAACTTTGCGTCTTGCGAGCATGTGTTTGTGTAAAAAAACAATAGCAACCGACAGCTGGACCCCACTATCCATTTAACAAGCTAACAATGACTGAATAATGACCATATTTGATTATTTTCTTGTTATCATATGTACTCTGACACTTTTGTGTACACAATAAAGAAGATGGGAGACCTAAACGGGACGGCATGGCGCTGTGGAAGAGTGGCCGTGCGCAACCCGAGCGTCCCTGGTTCAATCCCCACCTAGTACCCACCTAGTACCAACCTTGTTGCGTCCTGAGCAAGACACTTCACCCTTGCTCCTGATGAGTGCTGGTTAGCGCTTTGCATGGCAGCTCCTTCCGTCAGTGTGTGAAAGTGTGTGTGGTGAAAGTGTGTGTGATTTGTGAACGTGTGTGTGAATGGGTAAATGTGGAAGTAATGTCAAAGCGCTTTGAGTACCTTGAAGGTAGAAAAGCGCTATACAACTACAACACATTTATCATTTATTTATTTAGAAGTACCATTCCTGACAAAAAATATTGACTCTGACTTTTTGGTTTCTGTTTATTAAAAAGGAATAATAAAATGATATCAAGGTATTACTACAATTGAATATACTAAACGAGTAAAGTGTATTAAAAATAGATCAATCAAACCTTTATAAAAAGTGATCACTGCAAACTTGTGCATGCTTTGACTTTGCTCCCGTGTACTAGAGTGTGTGCCACTTTTGTCATCGCCTTTCATAAAATCTCGCACTCTTATGCTCTTCTTGGTTACCTCTTGAGGAACTCTCGTTTATCCATTTCGCGATTTCAATGGTTTGTACAGCCGAAAATTACGCTAGCATGAGAGCATTTTTCTTTGAGAAGAGCTAAATGGCGCCTAGTACCTATTAAGAACAGATGCTATGAACACTGCGCATATTCAATGAGCCGGATGTGACATCAAATACTTTTCCTTACTAGGACTCGAGGTGATTCAAGAGGTCAATGTTGAAATCCTCATCACTGTACAAGATCGGAAAACTAACTTAAATATTTTTTGTATTCACAATATTCTCTTATTAACTGATGAAACCAATCTCTTTTAAAGGCCTCGCGATGGTGACCATGTTCTCAGGGACTGTTATTGTCTTGGCCTCTGGATTCCAACTCACTCCTTTATAAAAACTTATCCCCCACCATTGTAGGGACCCGGTTTGACCCGAAACGTGTTTTACTGGCATTGACTACAAAAATAACAAAGAATTATTGATCGAGGCTCATTTCCTTTTGGCAAGCGCTACAGTGGCTGATTGTGATTTAGACCAATACTGATTTAGCCCTGACCTCTGACTGTTCGATTGTTCCAATGTTCGCGTGATTGTTTTTTCTTGGCTGCCTGCTTAAACAACTCTTTTTCCGTGGTGTCAAAGCAGTCTTTGAATGCAGATGAGGCCCCCTGTAGCCACACACATATCTGCTTTTCAACCGGTTTGGTGAGTTTTACCGACGGTCCGTGTGCTGTTTTTTAAAGAAAGGGTGAAGACTTGTCTGCTCCTTTGTGTGTGGTGTATATTTATCAATAAGTTTGTGATGGAAATCTTTGTCTATGTCTGCGTCTGCTTACAGCCCCATGTGTGGTGAGGAGGTGTTTTACATTGTTTTTTTTTGTTTTTTTATAACCTGACATAAAAACTAAACACTCTGTGGACAGGGCCTAACATTCAGTGTTTCGCACTGTCGAGCATTTTAGTACAACTATGCAATGGCACCATCTAGTGGTGACATTCTAAGTTTTTTAGGTATTTTTTTTTGTCCTGTCCTGTCCAGCTACTCAAGCAAATCATATTGTTGATGTAGACGCCCATATTTACTTTAAAGAGAAGTGTAGGATACTTCTCGTTTTGCCTTTTTTTTTTATTTAAATGGATTTACATTATTTTTAGGCACAGCCCGACCGGAGTAGGAGGATATAGAAAGAGGAAAAAACGGAAGACAGGGGGGCAATTGCGGGGACAAAAGGAGATAAGACGGAGACAACAGCAACAACAATAGAGCAACATCAGCAAATACAATATGTACAAGCATAATAGTAAAAGTGATAGCAAATAAGCAGTTATTGGGTGTGAGTACTCCTTGCCCTTATGTGGGTTCTTCCGAGGATGTTGTAGTTGTAGTGGTTTGTACAGTCCTTTGAGACATTTGTGATTTAGGGCTATATAAATAAACATTGATTGATTGATTAATAACACAGAAATGACAAAGAACATTATTTCACAACAAATGGAGCAATAAAATGCCGATAGAAATAGCACTATTGAATAATGATAATTATCTCTGTTATCAACAATATCATTTTTTTCAAATGCAACAATACGTGTGTGTGTAATGATAACTTGAATTAAAAACAAAAAGCAGATACATTGAGGGGAAGAGAGAGAAGCGAACTGTATTAACCTTGTAGATTGTTATGGTAACATTAGGTTAAGCTTCGTCATTGTGCTGTGTTTTACCCAGTTTTCCCTGTAGGAACAACGTTAATATATGTTCGATGAAACGTGATTATATGCATGAGTGTATGTATCCATATGTGCTTGTATATGTACAATATGTGTATGTATGTATGCATGTACTGTATGTATGTACTGTATTTGTGTATGTATGTGGTAGCATAGGTACTAGGGCTGTGAATCTTTGGGTGTCCCACGATTCGATTCAATATCGATTCTTGAGGTCACGATTCGATAATATATAAATTGTTTCGGTTCGATTCTATTCTCGATTCAAAAGCAATATTTTTCCGACTCAAAACGATTCTGTATTATTCATTCAACAAATAGGATTTCAGCAGGATCTACCCCAGTCTGCTGACAGGCTAGCAGAGTAGTTGATGTTTTTTTTAAAAAGCTTTTATAATTGTAAAGGACAACGTTTTATCAACTGATTGCAATAATGTACATTTTTTTTAACTATCAAACAAACCAAAAATATGACTTATTTTATCCTTGTGAAAACATTGGACACAGTGTGTTGTCAAGCTTATGAGATGCGATGCAAGTGTAAGCCACTGTGACACTATAGTTCTTTATTTTTATTTTTTTATAAATGTCTAATGATAATGTCAATGAGGGATTTTTAATCACTGCTATGCTGAAATTATAACTAATATTGATACTGTTGTTGATGATATTCATTTTTGTTTCACTACTTTTGGTTTCGTGTTAGTGTCTCCTTTCAATTGCTCTGTTTATTGCAGTTCTGAGTGTTGTTGGGTCAGGTTTGGTTTTGGAATTGGATTGCATTGTTATGGTATTGCTGTGTATTGTTTTGTTAGATTGTTAAAAAAAAAAAAAAAAATTAAATCAATATTTTAAAAATGAGAATCGATTCTGAATCGCACAACGCATTCGAACCAATTTTTTCCAACACCCCTAATAGGTACCTATGTATTTGTGTGTGTATGTATGAGTGAATGTACATATGTACGCTATGAATAATAATGTGTATGTGAGTATGTATGTACTCTATATATGTCTCCCAGTGTGTGCCAAAGTATGACCCCAGCCACTCAGAGAGTCCAACCCAAGGCAGAAGGTGCGGTGCCCAGGGAACAAGGGACCACTGGCCACACGCAGTCAGGCAGGCTAGCGACAGGAACCCCAGAGCCGGCATATTGTGCCGCCCTGGCTTTTTTTTTTTTTGGATTGATTGATACTTTTATTAGTAGATTGCACAGTTCAGTACAAATTATGTATAATTGACCACTAAATGGTAACACCCAAATAAGTTTTTCAACTTGTTTAATTCGGGGTCCACGTTAATCAATTCATGGCAGGGCCAGCATCAGACCGTAGACAGACAGTTTGCCAAAAAGCTAAACAACATTAACATAGCAGTATGCGATAGCGTTAGCCTGTTTAATTTTTTGAATCAGTTAATTTGGCGGAAAGGTATGTCAATGTTATTACTGTGGTTTCCAAACTGTTTAAGTGTATTTTATTTGCGGACGACACAACCTTATTGTATTCAGTAAAAATATTGAAGATATGTTAGAGGAAGTTGACATTTTTTTAATCAAAATTTATAAGTGGTTTGATGTTAATAGATTGTTTTTAATACTAGTAAAATTAAATTTATGATTTTTTGCAACAGTAGTAACATTGTGGATGCCTAATTATATGTCGAGGGAGTTGAGATTTAAAGAACAAAGGAGATCAAGTTTTAATATCCAAACAGTTAAACTTTGAAATTTAATGAATTGGTAGAGTATAATTTCTTAAAAATCGTTCACAAAGCACATGCAAAAATTATACCAAACAACATTCTAAAGAGATTTGCTAAAAGAGAAAATAATTATATTGAAAGGGAAATAAAATATTTAATAAAATGAGATTTAGAACAACGACAAGGTAAAGAAGAAATTTAGTCAAAGGACAATGGAACAAAACAAAGTGGATCTCTTTTTGTATTAAATAAAATCAATCATGATGATGAAAAGATATGATTTGGAGGAAGATTTTGTTCTCATGTTTATTTTGTTGCATGTTGTGAAATTGAAATATTGCTATAAGTGTTCTGAGTTACACAACAAATGTAACTGCGTGAATACGGGGCTGATATAAGTTTATTCTTCTTCCTTCCCATTCGTAATTCATTGTGAAATTATGTTAATTGTTGCTCTTTGTTTTGACCTTGAATGAATAAATGAAATAAAAATTAAAATGGAAAAAATATGAATAATGGTGATTTTTTGCATTTTTCAAATGTAACCTGATGAATAAGCTGCTCAAAGCCATCTTGTATGAAACAGTTGTGCGGCTGACTAGTTAACTGATGTACAAAAGGACAGTGTATCGCAAGATTGTTACCAGTTTTATTGTTCATCTTTTAAAGTCATTCAGTTACATTTCAATTAAAAGTCATCACATTTATGTATTCAAACATCTCTGTTTGCAGTAAGAGGGGCAAAAAATTTGTTTCCGCCCGGTCTCGAACCGGGGACCTTTCGCGTGTTAGGCGAACGTGATAACCACTACACTACGGAAACTGTGAAAGTCATGCATACATACTATTGATAACATATACGTTGGGACTGAGGAACGTTTGCCTGACTAAAGTGACCAGTAACAAATTGGGTCAAAATGAGAGTTGACGAAATGAACTTTTAACACAGAATTTTTGTAGTTGTGTTACTTATTCTTCACCCACGTCTTTATATTCCTTCGCATGCTAATTCGTATGTGCTGCCGCTGACAGGATTGGTTATGATGTGCGGATCAACTCTTAAATATCGAGATCACCGATACCAAATATTTAGACTTTATTGTTGAATCCAAAATCATAATATCGTTACCTTTCACAATTTAAATTATTTGAGATGACGCATTAATTAAGATATGGTCACATTGTAAAACATTTGGTGGGGACTACTTTTGCTTCTGCCCAAGTATCGACAAATTCAAACCAATTGGATTAAATCAACCGTGGTATGGTAAAGGTGTGGGTTCAAAAGGAAACGTTATTAGCTTATAATAAATACTGCAATAGTAAAACGATATTAACCGTGAGAAACGCACGTAGGAAGTTCAGCCTTTTAGCAGTAACAAGTAGTGGCTCTTAAAAGAGCCGTTGGTTGATTTGGTGTGTTCCGATGTTCAAGCCCTCTCCCCGCGGATACGGCGAGCCAGCTGGATGTCTTTGGGCATGATGGTGACCCTCTTGGCGTGGATAGCGCACAAGTTAGTGTCCTCGAACAGCCCGACCAGGTAGGCCTCGCTGGACTCTTGCAGAGCCATGACGGCTGAGCTCTGGAAGCGCAAGTCGGTCTTGAAGTCCTGAGCGATCTCCCTGACCAGGCGCTGGAAGGGCAACTTGCGGATGAGCAGCTCGGTGGACTTCTGGTAGCGACGGATCTCTCTCAGGGCCACGGTGCCAGGCCTGTAGCGGTGAGGCTTCTTGACGCCACCGGTAGCCGGGGCGCTTTTACGTGCAGCTTTGGTGGCAAGCTGCTTCCTGGGGGCTTTTCCTCCAGTGGATTTGCGGGCGGTCTGCTTGGTTCTGGCCATGTCTAACTCGGACGAAGCGCTTGCAGGTGAATGCAGGGGTGTATAATAATATGAGGCGAGGCGCAGCTTTATAGTTGCTCTGTAGAGCGACGGCGACGCTGATTGGTCCAGAGCAAAGACGCGCGCGCTGTTACTGAAGACCTATTGGAGGGCAAGGCTTTGAAATGAGCCAATCAAATTGTTGGAGGGAACATTTTGAAATGAGGGAACCAATCAAATGGCAATAATGGTGTTTCTGAAATATCCACCTTTCAAGAGTGAATGACAAATGTTCTTAAGCTATTCATGATTGTTCTAGTACCAATTATTCCCAAGTTTTCATTTACAAATAGCAAACATTTAAATAAGTAACGATTCAAACATGTTTAAATAAATGCTACACATATTTAATGCAATAATGAGGGCAAGTAGCATGGTTGCTTTTGATTGTGGTATGTATTTTATGTTGCACGATTGTACCAAGAAAAAAAAAATCCTAGTTTGTGAACCCGTTCTCAAACAATGGCAATAAAAAAAGGGTTCTGATTCTTTCACCAGGCTATTGTTTAAGAAGTTATTTTAGCCATGTTTACCCACAAAGGCTAGTGTGTCCACCCTGAGATCAGATAGGTTGTGAGTCATACCAAAGACTATAAAAATGGGTCCCATTACCTCCCTGCTTGGTACTCAGCATCAAGGGTTGGAATTGGGGGTCCAATCAGCAAAAATTATTCCCGGGCGCGGCCACCGCTGCTGCTCACTGCTCCCAGTGGGTGCACAAGGGGATGGGTGAAATGCAGAGGACAGATTTCATCACACCTAGTGTGTGTGTGTCAGTGACAAGCATTGGTACTTTAACTTTAACTTAAATATTTCAGTGAATATAAAACGCCACTGACAGGCATTTTTTCCCCAGCCAGTAACAGCTGGACTATGCATGTGTGATTTACGGAGTAAATTTGCCTTGAAATAAAAAGGCAGTGTTTATATAACAAAACATAGTATGGATGTGTAAGGTAAAAAAAAAAAAGTAAAACATTTTTAATTTCAATGACAGAATGTATTGTTATAGCTAAAGTCTAAGTGTTAAGTGTAACAAGACTGTATTAACGTGACAAATATATGTATATGTTTTAAGTCAGTGGTTCTCAACCTTTTTTCAGTGATGTACCCCTGAGCATTTTTTCAATTCAAGTACCCCCTAATCAGAGCAAAGCACTTTTGGTTGAAAAAAAAGAGATAAAGAAATAAAATACAACACTCTTGTCATCAGTTTCTGATTTATTAAATTGTATGACAGTGCAAAATATTGCTCATTTGTAGTTGTCTTTCTTTAACTATTTGGAAAAAAAGATATAAAAATAATTTATGAAAAATAAACAACTGATTCAATTATATATACAGATTTGTACACATAGAAGTAATTATCAACTTAAAAATTGTAATAGAGATCCATCTGGATTCATGAACTTAATTCTAAACATTTCTTCACTAATAAATAAATCTTTAACATCAGTATTTATGGAACATGTCCACAAAAAATCTAGCTGTCAACACTGAATATTGCATTGTTGTATGTTTTTTTCACAGTTTATGAACTTACCTTCATATTTTCTTGTAGTATTGTACAATAAATATATTTATAAAGGATTAATGAATTGCTGCTATTCTTACAATATTTGTTGTAAAATCTCAAGTTCCCCTTGGCATGCCTTCAAGTACCCTCAGGAGTGCATGCATCCCCATTTGAGAACCAATGTCTTAAGTGGTTGTAATGGTTGAACTGCATGTGCAACTAAATAGAGTGGACTTGCAAATTATAAAGTATATTATATAATGTCACATGTGGGAATTGCTCTTGAGTGGAAGTTGTGGTGGCTCTTAAAAGAGCCTTTGGTTGAAGTGATACGCGGTTTAGAGTCGGTACATTTACTTCTTGGCCCTCTTGGACGTGGCCTTTTTGGGTGACGCTCTATTGGTTGGTGGCTTTCTCGCAGTTTTCTTAGGAGCGGTTTTCTTGGCAGGAGATTTCTTAGCCGCAGGTTTCTTTGCCTTCTTGGGGCTCTTGGCAGGTGCCTTCTTCTTGGGGGTGGTGGCTTTCTTAGGCTTTGCAACTTTCTTAGCGGCCGCTGGTTTCTTCGCGGTAGGTTTCTTAGCGGGAGATTTCTTGGAGACCTTCTTGACCACTTTCGTCTTGGTATCGGCCTGCTTTGGCACCTTGAAGGAGCCGGAAGCGCCGGCGCCCTTGACTTGAATCAAATCGCCATTGACCACCAGTCGGCACACTGCGCTGTTGACGCGCTTGTTGCTCTTCTCCATATCGATACCCATCCCTGCGATGATTTTCTTGATGACTGCCATTGATGTCCCTTTGCGGTCCTTATTGCCTTTAACCGCCTCCAGTACCGCTTCGGCGATGTTGGGAGAAGTCTTCTTCGCTTTGGAAGCCGTTGTCCTCTTCTTCGCGGGCTTGGCCTGAGCCTTGGACGGTCCGGCGGCGGCTGCTGCTGGTGCTTCTTCTGCCATGTTTGCTCTCTGGTAGTGTCGTCAGAAAAGAGTAAACTCTTGTAGCGCAGGAGGCGGGACTTATAAGGCACATGAGAACCGTGGAGAGTCAACACCGGCGCCGCTCTGCTCTACGGAGGGAAATGTGGACTCACTTTTGTGTTTTCTCCCCCACGTTCCGTCCTCAAACGACGCGAAAAACCAACATCTCACACCGCACTTTTTGCACAACCGGCAAGAAAAACCCTTTACCTTCAGTTTAAAATCAATTTTATCCGCCAAAACCTTCTAGTACTTTTACTACAGCTTTCAAACCTCTCTGGTAGTGCGTCATTTGGCGACATCCAGCGCTACTTTTACTCACCTTTCGTCCTTTAAAACATCTCAAATTGAGCTTTAATGAACGTGACACCGTTTTTCTTGTAAGAAGAGACATTCGAGCTCATATTAAAAGAAAAATCCACTCATGAAGTGGATTGGTTTGTCTTTTTTTGGCTAAGATTGAGACGGAAGCTAACACAGAGTTTTTCCCACAGTGGCTCGGGGCGGTTACAGACAGTCGCTCCTGGATCAGCCGTAAAACATAATTAGTGTTTACCGAACATTTGGTTTAACATGAATGCATTAGAAATATCGATATATTCACATTCATATTTTATTAAACTGTTTTGGGTTTTGTTTGGGACTTGATTATAAAGTTACGTCTCCCATTCATGCTCTCTGATTATGTTCTCTCATCACGGCTTTAATGATGAACTTCATCTTTTCAGCTAACTTGCTGCTTTTTTTTTTTTCGAGCCTACTGAAAATGAGATGTTCTTATTTAAATGGGGATAGCAGGTCCATTCTATCTATTCTATTGATCATTTCGCGATATTGCCATATGTTTGCTGAAAGGATTTAGTGGAGAACATCCACGATAAAGTTTGCAACTTTCGGAGCTAAGAGAAAAGCCCTGCCTCTACCGGAAGTCGCAGACGATGACGTCACATGTTGATGGCTCCTCACATATTCACATTGATTTTAATGGGAGCCTCCAACAAAAAGTTCTATTCGGAACGAGAAAACGACAATTTCCCTATTATTTTGAGCGAGGATGAAAGAGTCGTTGGCGATGAGGTGGCGACTTGTCCAGGGTTTACCCCGCCTTCTGCCCGATTGTAGCTGAGATAGGCTCCAGCGCCCCCCGCGACCCCAAAGGGAATAAGCGGTAGAAAATGGATGGATGGATGAAAGATTCGTGTTTGAGGATATTGATAGCGACGGTTTAAAAGAAAAAAAAAACGCGATTGCATTGGGACGGATTCCGATGTTTCTAGACACATTTATTAGAATAATTCTGGGAAATCCCTTATCTTTCTATTGTGTTGCTAGTGTTTTAGTGAGTTTAACAGTACCTGATAGTCGTAGGGGTGTCTCCACGTGTGTCTTGACGCCAATGTCTCAGGGGAGTCGACGGCAGCTATGGACGGCACAAGCTCAGCTTTTCTCCGGTAAGAAGCGACTTTTTAACCACAAATTTCTCACCGAAACCTGCTGGTTGACATTCCGTCGTGGTTCATGTTCGCTTGACCGCTGCGATCCATAGTAAAGTTTCACCTCCAGGAATTTTAAACTAGGAATCACCATGTGTTTGTGTGGCTAAAAGCTAAAGCTTCTCAACTCCATCTTTCTACTTTGACTTCTCCAATATTAATTGAACAAATTGCAATAGATTCAGCAACACAGATCTCCAAAATACTGTGTAATTATGCGGTTAAAGCAGACGACTTTTAGCTCTGTGTGTGTGCAGCGCTCATACTTCCTAAAACCTGTGACATCTTGCGTACACGTCATCATTACACAACGTTTTTAAGACGAAACTCCCGGGAAATTTAAAATTACAATTTAGTAAACTATAAATGCTTTATTGGCATGTGTTTCAATGTTAATATGTCATCATTGATATATAAACTATCAGACTGCGTGGTGGGTAGTAGTGGGCTTCAGTAGGCCTTTAATAACTACTAATGTTTCCCTACTCCAACATCAATGTTACTCACTTGCCAAAGCAACACATATTGTATGGTCTAATCCTACTAATTAACTTAATTCATTGGTGTCATCGGCACTAATTTGCACAAATACATTTTTAAACAGAACCCGTACTTTTTGTCCAAACCTGCTAACTAATTAATGGCAATCAAATCAACTTGTTCTGGTGGCATTTTTTTTCTTGCCTCAAACACCAAAATGTACAAAATAGTATTTTGGTGATAGAGATTGTTTTGTTTTTGTGTTATCCTAACTTACTGGCACTTCTTCTAGAGCAGTGATGTCAAATTGGTTTTCATTTTATTTATCTTTCTAGTTATTATGTATTGTTGCATTTGAACAACTGTATTGTTGATAATAGAGGTAAACTATTGGTATTGTTCACAATCAATAGCGCTTTTTCTATTGGTATTTGCATTGCTCCAGTTGTAGTGTAAACATGCTCAATGTCATTTCTTTATTATTATTTATTTCAGTAACTGCTTATTTGCTATCACTTTTACGATCATATTTGTACATATCGTATGTGCTGGTGCTGTTCTATTGTTGTTGTTGTTTTTGTTGTGTTTGCTGTTGTTGTTTTTGTCTCTCTGTCTAATACCCCTCTTATCCCCACAATTTCCCCCTCTGTCTTCCATTTTTTCTCTTTCTATCCCCTTCTGCTCCAGCCCGGCTGCACCAAATGATAATATAAATAAATTTAATAAAGCCAAATTCAAATAAGGCAACAAGAGAAGTATCCTACACTTCTCTTTTGTAAAGTAAATCTGAACAGCCGATATGAGCATCTACATCAACTATATGATTTGCCTCAAAGCTGGACAGGACAAAAAAGGAAAAAAAACTTGTTTTCATTCAGAGCCACATCCCAGTTATGGCTGCTTTAAAGGGGAACTACACTTTTTGGGGAGAAATTTTGCCCTTTGTTCGCATGAAGACGGATGGATTTTTTTTTAATGCATTTTGTATGCATTGTCTGCTTACAATGGAGCCTCTGGGAGCCGTTCAATTCTGCCTATAGAGCGCCTAAGAAATTTCTGATGACATTTAATATTTATGTATTTTGATAATTTTTAAGTATACTTTTTAGTTTGCAATAACTTCAAAAACACATCACAACTTTTGTTTTTTTTCTTTATCACGGATTTCTGCTCACTGCAGACTTCATGGGAGCCAACAAACATCATAAAAACCTTACTTACTGTACAATATCTGCTGTCATTAGGATGTCGACTGCTGGGATGTTCATATATTCCCAATTGGATGAAAAATGTCTCATAATCCTCACAAAGAAACGGAGTGGAGGTGCAGAGGGGGGAACAAGCCCTTTGATTAAATTATCAGCCATCTATTTTTCAGGTGAGAGGCATGATTTATGATCTACAATAAAATTACAGGGAGCAGGAAAGCGAAGAAGCAGCAGACCACTCGATGATGTAAATACGGCTATCAATAGTTTGTCTATTATAATAACAATATCACTAATACATCGTTAAAATTCAAGTGATGAAACGTAAATTGAGTATTGTCGGTGCTTTTTGAATAGTTATTTGTCAAATTTTATGGGTGGGATAGTGTAGCTTCAAATAGCTCCACCGTAAGCGGAAATTTATTTACGAATATTTAATATTTGGAATGCATTCAAAAAAATCCATCCGTCCTCATGCCTTTCATAATAATGGTGAACGATAGGCAAAATTCCAAAAGAAAGTGCAGTTCCCCTTTAGGAAGGCGGCATATAACAGTGAATTATATATATATATATATATATATATGTATATATATATATATATATATATATATATATATAAATTGTTTTGTTGTTAAGTATGCTGTAAAATAAAATGATTTTGCAGGGAAAACTGGCAGAGCAGTCGCTTGGTTATTTTTTCCACATATTACTGTAAATGAAGAAACGGTACCAACCTTTTCTTACCAGAAAAATGTTGTTGACTGACCTGCCAGTTTTATACCATAAAATATGCAGTTGTTTGTACAGTGTACTACAATAAATGGAAATATGGTACCACCCGTTGTTATTCTATAAACTGTACTGCAAGTTATTTTTTTTCTATGAAATCTATTCAAATTTTTTGAGTACACAATTTGATGCATAACTTGCCCCATGCAGCAAGCAGACATTTAAGTTTTGATTTTCATTTGACCAACAATGTTTGGAATGTATGACAATAATGTTGCATTATTAAATAGTATTGAAATTTAAATTGTTTTATTGTACTTTTTTTTCTTGCTGAGAAAACTTTAGCTCAGTGTGCAATATTGGTGTCAAGATAGTATTTTTGGTCTATTATTTATTCATACATAGTGCAATTGTTTAGTGCACAATATGTATATGTATATGTATTATTAATACTCATTATGTTCTACTTTTCTTACTGTGTACAAAAATGTGGACTGCAACCACATAATTTTGTCAATGACTATCCTATCCCGTGTATGTTTTTCTGGCATGTATACTTTTAGTTAGAATATATAAAGTACTTTTTTGACGGGTTTTATTTGTAGGCTTCACTTGCAGTTTAAAATGATGTGGCAAGCCAGATCTTGAGTTTGATGCCTGTGTTCTAGAGTGTGTTTCTCCTTGCCTGTGCCTGTAGAAGTCCCATAAGTCCAGTAATATAATATAGGGAGGGGCGTGTGACCCTGGGTAACATGCTTTATCAGTATCATGCAGTATCATACTTTAAACCCCGCTTTGAAAAGTTGGGCACTACAAAATATGCTCATTGACTTCCCAATTTGTTTTTATATAAGAAAAACATCAGCATGAATTGTGCATTTATTATTGTCGGTTAAAGTGTCTTATATGTTGTGCTGCTAAGTTAATGTTGAATTTATTATTTATTGATAGCATTTTATTTTATGTTGAATTTATTATTTGAGGTGGTGAATTGTCCAGAGTGTACACCACCTTCCGCCCGAATGCAGCTGAGATGGGCTCCAGCGACCCCCCGCGACTCCTAAAGGGACACGCGGTAGGAAATGGATGGATGAATGATACCAATTTATTTTATGTTGAATTTACTATTTAGTGATACCATTTTATTTTATTTTTCAGTATCAAATGGCTTAAGTTGGTCAAAAAATATTTATCAATTCAATTAGGATTTCATTTCAGGCAAATTGATATACTATAAATATTTTCCTCTGTTGTAAGTTCACCTATATTTCTTTATTTTAATGTTATGCAGGGGTATATTTATAACATTTTTATAGAAAAATACTATTTACAGTTGCGCGGGGGGGTTTATTTTATATATTTATTTCTTCCTCGATGGGCTGTAACAAAAAATAATTGAGAAGCACTGAGATTAACATTTTCTGTCAATCACAACATTCTTTACTTTTTTGTTTATTAAAACTTTTGTATATATTATATACAAATATAATATAATAATATAATATATTACTATATACTATAGACTGTATATATAATATGTAAATATTACATATATGTTAAATTTTATTTTGCTACTATGGTACATTTTTAGTCTACTTTATATCTGCATTGTCTTTTCCATCCTTACACTTTCCATCCTTTTTAACTGAGCTACTTTGTGGAACAATTTTTTTTGTGGATCAATAAAATTAGTCTATACCTCAGTCTAATTCTAAGTCGAAACACACAAAAATCAATAATAATGTATTTTCTGAAAACTTTCAAAATTCCCAGTTTGTTCTCATAACATCTTTTATATTTGTTTGTTTTTTTGGGATGGCTATTATTCTCCTTCAAAATATTTTTTTTTTTCCCCAAGCTGTCTCTTTTGCCAAAGAGCACGAAATTAACATTTTGGAGAACTAGATTGCTTAGTTTTTGGGTTTTTTCCCAAGTACAGGTTGTCATCATCAAACATGTCAGTACAGAGTTTTTGCTTTCTTTTTCGATGAAGTAGAGGACTTTTCAAAAACATGTATTCACAAGAGGAAGTAACTCTTTATGGGTTTTGATGATGAAATAAATACACACATCCGCAGGCAAGCACTGTGCCGAAGCAAATCCTCATATACAGACTTAAATCCTCTGAAATAAATATTTTTGTGTGTCTAAAATGGCATTTGATGTCTTGAACAGGCTCACTTGCAACACTTCATGTTTTCATTTCAGATTTATAACAAGATAAAAAGGAGGTTTGACCTTAATGTGTGTATGGGGGTGGGAGTGGGGGGGTGATTGATTTCCTTCCTCTTTGTCTCTGCTGAACAATAAAGTGTTAGGATGAAAGTCCCTTTTTAAAAGTTCACATGGTTGCTGAAACAGTGGAAAAGTTAGACAGAACTTATGTAACTTGAAATAGATTTCATAATTTTTATGGAATTCTACGGACTAATTGTATTGAGTACCCATCGCCAACCATAACTTTTTTCCTAAAAAAAAAAAAAAGCTTTTTCTTTTTCCCTACTTCTGTCACTAAAGTACTCAGACTACAAACCCCGTTTCCATATGAGTTGGGAAATTGTTTTAAATGTAAATATGAACGGAATACAATGATTTGCAAATCCTTTTCAACCCATATTCAATTGAATGCACTACAAAGACAAGATATTTGATGTTCAAACTCATAAACTTTATTTCTTTTTGCAAATAATAATTAAGTTAGAATTTCATGGCTGCAGCACGTGCCAAAGTAGTTGGGAAAGGACATGTACACCACTGTGATACATCACCTTTTCTTTCAACAACACTCAATAAACGTTTGGGAACTAAGGAAACTAATTGTTGAAGCTTTGAAAGTGGAATTCTTTCCCATTCTTGTTTTATGTAGAGCTTCAGTCGTTGAACAGTCCAGGGTCTCCGCTGTCGTAGTTTACGCTTCATAATGCGCCACACATTTTCGATGCGAGACAGGTCTGGACTGCAGGCGGGGCCAGGAAAGTACATGCACTCTTTTTTTACGAAGCCACGCTGTTGTAACACTTGTTTTGCTGAAATAAGCAGGGGCGTCCATGATAACGTTGCTTGGATGACAACTTATGTTGTTTCAAAGCATGTATGGACTTGTCAGCTTTAATGGTTCCTTCACAGATGTGTAAGTTACCCATGTCTTGGGCACTGATACACTCACAGATGCTGGCTTTTGAACTTTGCGCCTATAACAATCCGAATGATTATTTTCCTCTTTGTTCTGGAGTACACCACGTCCTTTGTTTCCAGATATAATTTGAGATGTGGACTCGTCAGACCACAGAACACCTTTCCCCTTTGCATCAGTCCATCTTAGGTGAGCTCGGGCCCACCCAAGCCGGCGGCGTTTCAGGATATTGTTGATAAATGGGTTTGGCTTTGCATAGTAGAGTTTTAACTTGCACTTACAGATGTAGCGACCAACTGTAGTTACTGACAGTGGTTTTATGAAGTGTTCTTGAGCCCATGTGGTGATATCCTTTACAAACGGATGTCGGTTTTTGATGCAGTACAGCCTGAGGGATCAAAAGTCTGTAATATCGGTTACGTGCAGTGATTTCTCCAGATTCTCTGAACTTTTTGATGATTTTACGGACCGTAGATGGTAAAATCCCTAAATTCCTTGCAATAGCTCGTTGAGAAATATTGTTCTAAGACTATTCGACAATTTGCTTACAAAGGGCTGACCCTCACCCCATCCGTGTTTGTGAATTACTTAGCATTTCATATACGCTGCTTTTATACCCAATCATGGCACCCAACTGTTCCCAATTAGCCTGCACACCTGAGGGATGTTCCATATAAGTGTTTGATGACCATTCCTCAACTTTATCAGTATTTATTGCCACCTTTCCCAACTTCTTTGTCACGTGTTGCTGTCATCAAATTGTAAAGTTATTGATCATTTGCAAAAAAAAAAATTGTTTATCAGTTTGAACATTAAATATGTTGTCTTCGTAGCATATTCAACTGAATATGGGTTGAAAATGATTTGCAAATCATTGTATTCCGTTTATATTTACATCTAACACAATTTCCCAACTCAGATGGAAACGGGGGTTGTAACACATTTTTGGGGAATACATTTTTATAGATTCTGTCGATTGTCAAATTAACTAGTAGCAATCCCAAAACATTTTTTTTCCTTCCCTATCTTGCCAAATTGTAAAATAGATGAACAGCACTGATACATTTGTGTATTGCTTAAAAGAAAACTGGTTTTGAATGTGAGTGTGAATGTCGTCTGTCTATCTGTGTTGACCCTGGGATGTTGTGACTTGTCCGGGGTGTACTCCACCTTCCGCCCGAATGCAGCTGGGATAGACTCCAGCAACCCCCTGTGACCCCAAGAGGGGCAAGTGGTAGAAAAAGGTATGGATGGATGGTGATGTATTCTATTGTAACTGTATGCATGTTCAGAATAAACTTAAAAACAACAACAAATAAATACTTACACATTAAATTACACTTATGGTAAATGTCGGTAAAATGTTTTTCCTTTCTCTTTTTAGGCAGTTACTTGCGTTTTCAAAAAAACATGTAGTTTTAAGGGGAAGTGACTCCTGGGGGCTGTTGATGGCACAATACACACACACACTTGCACACACTGTGCAGTATATCAAAGCTACCATTTGCTTCTCACCTCACTTGGTCTCCATCGTTCTATTTGCGAGTCATTGTCCAGTCAACATGGAGGAACTGTACGTCCGACACGTGAAGCTGCTCGGCTTTGAGAAACGCTTTTACCCCAGTCAACACTACGTAAGGCTTCAAACACGTCAATGTGTAGCATCTTGATGAATCTTGCACTTTTTTTCTTTGTTAAAAAGGGCTTGCTTAATTTAGGTGTACATGCTGATGGTGAAGTGGAACGACCTCTCGGAGAAACTCATCTACAGGACATATCCTGAAATCCACACTTTCCATGTGAGTTTATTTGTCCTTTACAATGAAACGGCAGGGCTCTACGGCGGGGGTCTCATACTCATTTAAACCTTGGGGTCGCAGGTGGTAGAAATGTGGGTGGAGCTGGGCCACTTCCAGTACTCACTTCAGAATCCTGTTTTAATCAAGTTAGAAAATGTGTTAACTACCTATACTAACAATGTTAATGAGTCAGTGACCCTGCACTTCGGCAGACTTGAGTAAATGTAATTATACAATTTTGCATAATAATACATATCATCATTCTGTTGGGTTAACCAGGGCCTTTTAGCTTGCTTTAAGTCAGGGGTGTCAAACTAATTTTAGATCAAGGGCCACATGGACAAAAAATCTACTCCCAAGTGGGCTGGACTAGGAAAATCACGTCGCGATAACTTAAAAATAAAGACATCTTCAGATTATTTTCTTTGTTTAAAAACAGAACAAGCGCATTCTGAAAACGTACAAATCATAATGTTGTTGGGTTTTTTTTATGCTATGTTGCCGTCAATAGTATTTTATCTTTGTTTGTCGTTAATTATACTTTCTGAATAAATTATGTGATGATGTTCACCAGTCAACTCCATCCATCCATCCATCCATTTTCTTCCGCTTATCCGAGGTCGGGTCGCGGGGGCAGCAGCTTAAGCAGGGAAGCCCAGACTACCCTCTCCCCAGCCACTTCGTCTAGCTCATTGGGGTTAATTTTAAATCTATCAAGATTAAAAAATAATATCAAAATCAAATTACAGGATGTTATTTATGTAGTTCGCTCATTTTCCTCGACTGGTGCACTGACATTTGGCTTTTTTTTTTTTTTACATATGTAGCATCATCAACAACAGGGGTCACCAACCTTTTTGAAATCAAGAGCTACTTCTTGGGTACCGATTAATGCGAAGGGCTACCAGTTTGATACACACTTAAATAAATTGCCAGAAATAGCCAATTTGTACAATTTACCTTTAATAAATAATTCTATATATATAAAAAAAAATGGGTATTTCTGTCTGTCATTTCGTCATACATTTTTTTTCCTTTTACGGAAGGTTTTTTCCAGGGAATAAATGATGAAAAAAATACTTAATTGAACTTTTTAAAAGAGGAGAAAACACGAAAAAAATTAAAATTAAATTTTGAAACATAGTTTATCTTCAATTTCGACTCTTTAAAATTCAACCGAAAAAATAAAGAGAAAAACTAGCTAATTCGAATCTTTTTGAAAAAATTAAAAAATGAATTTATGGAACATAATAAGTAATTTTTCCTGATTAAGTTTAATTTTATAATTTTGATGACATGTTCTGAATAGGTTAAAATCCAATCTGAACTTTGTTATAATATATAACACATTGGACCATTTCTAATAAAGACAAATCATTATTTCTTCTAGATTTTCCAGAGCAAACATTTTAAATGAAATTCAAAAGACTTTGAAATGAGATTTAAATTTGATTCTACAGATTTTCTAGATTTGCCAGAATTTTTTAAAATTTAATTTTAATCAAAATAAGTTTGAAGAAATATTTCACAAATATTCTTCGTCAAAAAAACAGAAGCTAAAATGAAGAATTAAATTAAAATGTATTTATTATTCTTTACAAAAAAAAAATACTTGAACATTGATTTAAATTGTGAGGAAAGAAGAGGAAGGAATTTAAAAGGTAAAAAGGTATATGTGTTTAAAAATCCTAAAATCATTTTTAAGGTTGTATTTTTTTTTCTAAAATTGTCTTTCTGAAAGTTATAAGAAGCAAAGTAAAAAAATAAATGAATTTATTCAAACAAGTGAAGACCAAGTCTTTAAAATATTTTCTTGGATTTTCAAATTCTATTTGACTTTTTTCTCTCTTAGAATTAAAAATGTCAAGCAAGACGAGACTAGCTTGCTAGTAAATAAATAAAATTTAAAAAATTGAGGCAGCTCACTGGTAAGTGCTGCTATTTGAGCTATTTTTAGAACAGGCCAGTGGGCTACTCATCTGGTCCTTACGGGCTACCTGGTGCCTGCGGGCCCGTGTTGGTGAACCCTGATCTACAACAATAAAAATAATTGCTATTGCGACATCTAGTGGACACATTAAAAACAGCAGTTTCTTTCATTCAAAAATTTCCGCTTATATTCATACTTAGGAAACTCATAACGTTGGCCTTGAAAAAAATCTGTTAGCAGGCCGGAACAGGCCCACGGGCCGTACGTTTGGCAACCTCGTTTTGAGTGAATTGTTTTCTGATTGTACAATTGTTAGCCTTCAAGAAACTCATAGAGCAATTTTATACGGATTGAAAATGTCAGAAGGTCATTACTCAACATAACTGTGTGACTCACAGTGTGATAAAAGAAATAACGCCATATGCATCACGCGGCACATAAACATGCAACAACACAGTCATGGGCTATTACATTAACTTTAAAAGAATACAACAAAACATAAAAAGGTACCGAAAAGCATGTTAGGAGCTGTTAGTATTCCTGTTGCTATCAGGGCTTTGCCGCACAGTTAAAATGTCATTATGTAGGGCAGTGGTTCTCAAATGGGGGTACGCATACCCCTGGGGGTACTTGAAGGTAGGCCAAGGGGTATGTGATATATTTTTTTAATATTCTAAAAATAGCAACAATTCAAAAATCGTTTATACATATATTTATTGAATAATACTTCAAAAAACATGAATGTAAGTTAGTAAACTTTGAAAAGAAATGCAACAATGCAATATTCAGTGTTGACAGCTAGATTTTTTGTAGACGTATTCCATAAATACTGATGTTAAAGATTTCTTTTTTTGTGAAGAAATGTTTAGAATTAAGTTCATGAATCCAGATGGATGTCTGTTACAATCGCCAAAGAGGGCACTTTAAGTTGATGATTACTTCTATGTGTAGAAATCTTTATTTATAATTGAATCACTTGTTTATTTTTCAACACGTTTTTAGTTATTTTTATATCTTTTTTTTCCAAATAGTTCAATAAAGACCACTAAAAATGAGCAATATTTTGCATTGTTATACAATTTAATAAATCAGAAACTGATGACATAGTGCTGTATTTTACTTCTTTATCTCTTTTTTTCAACCAAAAATGCTTTGCTCTTATTAGGGGGTACTTGAATTAAAAAAAATGTTCACAGGGGATACATCACTGAAAAAAGGTTGAGAACCACTAATGTAGGGGACTGCAAATGACCGGCAGGGCTGCAAGTTTGAGACCCCTGTCTTAAACAAACAAGACAATACAGTCAGTGTAAGTCAAAGTAAATGTCTTATATACAGTTTATGTTCACAGAAATCCCTTAAAGAGATGTTTCCTATTGAATCTGGACTAATAGAGAAGAAAGATCGCATCATTCCTTCACTGCCAGGTAAGGGTGAATCAACACATTCCTATATGCTTAGAAGATCTATAAGGGCATTTTGTTCCATTTGTTTTTTTGTTTTGCCAGCCAAATTTACCCGAGTATATTAATGTACATTTTAAAACTGCCACCTCCTTTCCTTAAATCACCCTAAAACAAAAATACTGACATGTTTCTTCCTAATGACAAAAAAGTCACATCAAAATTGAAACTTTCAATACTACATTTACTTACATTAGATTAAGGCAATCAATCAATCAATCAATCAATCAATCAAAGTTTATTTTTATAGTCCAAAATCATGAGTGTTTCAAAGGGCTGCACAAGCCAAAACGACATCCTCGGCTCAGATCCCACATCAGGACAAGAACAAATTCAACCTAATGGGATGACAATGAGAAACCTTGGAGGGGACTGCAGATGTGGGACATTATGTTCCATTATGTGCCATTAAAAAGAGTAAAATTTTATTTTTTTGAGACACCCTTTTTATCACGCTGCAGTGAGGTTACTTCAGGAAGCATCTGCAGGTCAAACATTTGACTTCTCGTTTTTTTCTGTGTCTTTTCTGAGGCAATCAAGCTGTAGGGGGAAACCCAACCAAAATTTGTAAAGCGGAATATTGCAATGCTTCCTCTTTTCACGGGTAATAATGTGAATTGACAATCTGTGTGTGTGTGTGTGTGTGTGTGTGTGTGTGTGTGTGTGTGTGTGTGTGTGTGTGTGTGTGTGTGTGTGTGTGTGTGTGTGTGTGTGTGTGTGTGTGTGTGTGTGTACACAGCACCGCGGTGGGTGGAGAGTCAAAGGTCACGGGAAAACAAGCAGAGCACCTTGGCCGAATACTGCCAGTCTCTGGTGAACCTGCCACCACACATTTCGCGCTGCGCACACCTCAACATCTTCTTCAAAGTTCGACGAGAGGATGAAAACCCATCTGCTCCAAACACGTCAGTATAGAAAACCATAAACCCTGGCCATTGTTTTGTGTTGGAATAAAATAGTAAAAAAAACATATATATTTGTTATAAATCTACGTTGTAGTTATCAGGGTCAACAACATTTAATTTGCACATGAAACAAAGGGAGAGTGATCATTATTTCCTTTTTCAGAGTGAAAAAAAGTGAAACCTTTGTGGAGAACAAAGTCAATATTTCTGGTAAGTTGTTAAACAAACTGGTCATTGCTGAATTGTTACAATTTGTTTATGGCCACCTTGATGTTCACATATTACAAATAAAGGGCTTCATTTGCACTGATTAAAAGACATCGCCTTTGGAACAATTTCCTAATTTATCCATAGATCTTATAGTAATAATCATTATTTAAGATCAGTTTATTATCTTATCCCCTTTTAGAGATATCCAGTCCCATCATCCTGGACACGTACAGAGTGATTGCAGACTTCATCAAGACATCCAAACACGAGCTCAACCTCCACTCTGGAGATTTGGTAGAGATTGTGGAGAAAAAACAGAATGGTGAGAAATCAACAACAAACTTGTCCTTACTTCTAACTTAAAGCTATTGTAATGTAACATAGCAGAGCACAAAACAGCAACTGGAAAATACGTTTGGATAAAAAAATGAACCATCTTCAACCAACAAGAAGGCCACCTTCTCACTGCAGGTTTGGGCGTCCAATTTGGATTTTTTTTGTCAAATACGATATTTTTAGTGGTCCTTCACATTACAAATATAATGCGATTTGTAATGTGAATGCAGTCTGACCCGCATGCTGACATGATGTCATGACGTCGCAAGTACGACAGTGTTTACCGAAGTAAACATGGTTTCCACTCTCGTTGATCTCAGTATCAGCGCATTTGTGGCAATTTTAATCAAAGTCAACATTTTCTGAACCAAATTATTGCACTTAGAACAGTGTATCTTTACCCTGTTGGAGGTACCGAACCCCACCAGTTTCATATGTGCATTCACCGAACCCTTGTTTAGTGAAAAATACAATGTTTTTTTTTAATTCAAATTCAAGACAAAGTTTGATGTTTTTGGTAACACTTTAGTATGGGGAACATATTCTAAGTCACTGGTTCTCAACCTTTTTTCAGTGAAAAAAAGTGATTAATTTTTTTAATTCAAGTACTCCCTAATCAGAGCAAAGCATTTTTGGTTGAAAAAAAAAAACAGATTAAGAAGTAAAATACAGCACTATGTCATCAGTTTCTGATTTATTAAATTGTATAACAGTGCAAAATATTGCTCATTTGTAGTTGTCTTTCTTGAACTATTTGGAAAAATATATATAAAAATAACTAAAAATTTGTTGAAAAATAAAAATAAATAAAGTGATTCAATTATAAATAAAGATTTCTACACATAGAAGTAATCATCAACTTAAAGGGCCCTCTTGCAATAGAGATCCATCTGGATTCATGAACTTAATTCTAAACATTTCTTCACAAAAAAATAAATCTTTAACATCAATATTTATGGAACATGTCCACAAAAAATCTGGCTGTTAACACTGAATATTGCATTGTTGCATTTCTTTTCACAGTTTATGAACTTACATTCATATTTTGTTGAAGTATTATTCAATAAATATATTTATAAAGGATTTTTGAATTGTTGCTATTTTTAGAATATTCAAAAAAAGTCTAACCTACCCTTTGGCATACCATCAAGTACCCCCAGGGATACGCGTACCCCCATTTGAGAACCACTGTTCTAAGTAACAAAGACTTAATTTAGAGTTATTTGGACACTAGGGGAACATATTCTATGTGATAAAGACTTAATTTAGAGTTATTTGTTTATAGTTAGGGTCAGGGTTAGAGGGTTAGGGTAATAATAAGGCCATGCCGAATAAGGCATTAATAAGTACTTAATGACTGGTTAAGAGCCACAATTTTACTAATTTGCATGGTAATAAGCACCTCTAATAAGGGTGAATATGTTCCCCATACTAAAGTGTTACAATGGGTTTTTTTACTGGTGCACAAAATGAACCGTGCATGAACATCACCTTGTTCAAACAACAAAACCAACACAGTGCATAAACTCGCAACAAATTACACACCTGCAAATCAGTCAACTGTTGCCGTGTCCGTAATACGCCGATAAGGAGAAGTTTGTATTTACACGATGAGTCGGGTGTGTTTTGACCTCCGCCGAACCCCTGAGGCCGACTCACTGAACCCCTGGTTAAAAACCACTGGCTTAGAAGATTAGAATGGAAGAGGACAAGTATTTTGGCTCCGACAGTCTTACAGAATATTTTTCTTCGAAGAGCGTGTCTGTGGGTGAACAGTCGGAGACAGGAGTGGCGGAACTTTAATATGAGTTCCTAAAACATGTTATCACCTGTTTTCTGCCCAGTAATCAACTATTTATTTTGGTGAAAAATTATAACACTATCACTTTTTGATGACGTTCTGGTCAGATGAAAGCGACTTGAGTGCAGAAGCATTCACACATGAAAAAGGTATAGCTGTGGCCGCAGAACTATTCGATGTTGTGCCCACTAGGGTGACGACAACGGACGTGAACCATCTTTTAAAGACTCGCCCACAGTAGCGCTGACAACGCAAGGGTGGACACCTGATTTGTAATGTGATACAAGATGGCTAATGCAATGCACCATTGGTTGTTGTTATTTCTGTCGTTGAATCTATTGCTTTTTCGGCTACTTATATAAAACCCTAACCAAAACCCAGTGGTGTACCGTCAGGGCCAGCAAGGCCTTCTCTGCTGGCCTAACATAACCAGAAATCTTAATTAAAAATGAAATTATTATTTTATTTACTTTCCCTAAATATCTAAAAGTATCCGTATTCTCTTCATGTCGTATTACGCTCGTTCCAGTGCTGTTGTTTTTAGTTTTAGTTTGTATCCAATCAGAATTCAGCTAGCTTATGTTGCCATGCTGTACGAAATCTGCCAGAAGCCTTCAGAATCAACAATGCGGGCGTCCGTGCACTGTATCATCATCGGCGGTCACTCGAAGGAGTATAACGATCCTCCTGGTAGGGGTGTATCCCTTTATGGAGGATGCTTGTGCGTGACTTTGTTTAGCATGGGGAGACTTGGTGCACATACAGTCACCACACGATCCTTGACAGAATCAGGTCAGGGTCCAGTGGCTTGGAGTCCAAGGCCACTGGGGACCCTTTTTTGCTGCAGCCTTTCTTCCGCCATTGCAGCCATTGTGGTAGTTCTTAAATCTACCGTCTTCCGCCTGATCCGCCGTTGAGGCGCACTGTAAGCAATCGGGGACATACAGTGGTAGACAGTTGTGATAGCCAATCAGATTACAAGTTGTTGTCAATAAGGCCTTCCAGAAGGTCTCACGTGAATGTGACAGTTACGCACCCTGTGATTGGATACTCACCGGGACCGTTATCGGATGAATTGGAGTATACATTGAGTTGATAGACAGTTGCGGTAGCCAATCAGATCACAAGTTGTTGACAGTAGCCTCTCTATATGTTAATGAGACTGTGATTGGATACTCACTTGCCATTCCAAAGTGAGTAACCATTAACAAGTTTAGATTTAGCAGGAAGCAGGAAGTGTTGCGCCGTAGCCAGACCGGTATAGCAGAGAGGGAGAACAAAACCTTGATTTGATGGCAGATATACAGTGGGGCAAAAAAGTATTTAGTCAGCCACCGATTGTGCAAGTTCTCCTACTTAAAATGATGACAGATGTCTGTAATTTTCATCATAGGCACACTTCAACTGTAAGAGACAGAATGTGAAAAAAAATCCAGGAATTCACATTGTAGGAATTTTAAATAATTTATTCGTAAATTATGGTAGAAAATAAGTATTTGGTCAACCATTCGAAGCTCTCACTGATGGAAGGAGGTTTTGGCTCAAAATCTAACGATACATGACCCCATTAATTATTTCCTTAACACGGATCAATCGTCCTGTCCCCTTGGCAGAAAAACAGCCCCAAAGCATGATGTTTCCACCCCCATGCTTCACAGTAGGTGTGGTGTTCTTGGGATGCAACTCAGTATTCTTCTTCCTCCAAACACGACAAGTTGAGTTTATGCCAAAATGGATACATGGATGATACAGCAGAGGATTGGGAGAATGTCATGTGGTCAGATGAAATCAAAATAGAACTTTTTGGTATAAACTCAACTCGTCGTGTTTGGAGGAAGAAGAATACTGAGTTGCATCCCAAGAACACCAAACCTACTGTGAAGCATGGGGGTGGAAACATCATTCTTTGGGGCTGTTTTTCTGCTAAGGGGACAGGACGACTGATCCGTATTAAGGAAAGAATGAATGGGGCCATGTATCGTGAGATTTTGTGCAAAAACCTCCTTCCATCAGTGAGAGGTTTGGATGGTTGACCAAATACATATTTTCCACCATAATTTACAAATAAATTCTTTAAAATTCTTAAAATGTTAATTCCTGGATTTTCTTTCACATTCTGTCTCTCACAGTTGAAGTGTACCTATGATGGAAATTACAGACCTATTTCATCATTTTAAGTGGGAGAACTTGCACAATCGGTGGCTGGCTAAATACTTTTTTGCCCCACTGTACTGGTATATTTGCAAGGCCATTTTCAAGAAGGATATTTAAAGAGAAACTACATTTTGTGAGACGATGTCAGCCAACCCCGGAAGCAAGCTCAGCTGTTCTGGCGATTAAATGCTCGCCATTGCCACTCGAATAAGCCGACAACTAGGGGTATTGCTGGCTTATACTCATACGGTGTCGAATAGGTCGTACTGATATTAATTTTTTTCACGTTTAATATGTTTTTTGCCATTTTAATTTTGACAGTACCACATAAGATATGTTTTAATTGCTGATGTGTTTTAATTGATTTTTAAATGCGCCAGAAAATAACCTGTTTTGTATACCGTTGCTGTAATTCAATGCCCAGTAGGGCGTAAATGTGTTCCTGTATAGTATTTCTCGAGCAATGATCATGTGGTGACATCAGTTATGGTATTTTGAGAGGTAATCTTTGAAGTCGTACGTTAACTGAAGGCAGAGGTGGGAAACGCACGGCCTGCCACTGCCAAAACCTAACCTAATCCTAACGTTTTTTCTGTGTTCCGTGTTAAGCATCGTATCTGCAGCTTCACTTTTGTTTAAGACACGCTTCACGTCCGTTGTCGTCCTCCCTAAAGGCCGCAGCTTTATATACTTGTCCCATTGGGGACTAGAGATGTGACGTTCGCGAACGAGTTTTAGTCCTTTGATGGCTCTTTCAAATGAACGATGATAACCGATGCGCAGTTTTAATTTGTTTGTTTGAGAGCCGTTCCTAATGCAAGGCCACGCTGCCCTCTCAGAATCAGAATTAAAAGCTTATTTGGCTTTATTTGTAATAAGAGTAAAGCCATCACCGAGTTAGAGTCGTCCCAGTAGGCAGGCAGTTAACTTAGGGGAGGAGCTTAATAAGCACCTAAACCTACCGCTGTATTTGGAACCCGAAGGGGACAAGCGGTACAAAAGGATGGATGGGTGGATATCAGCAAGTGGAAAAGAAAAGAAAATTAACCAAAGTCAAAGGAAACGTTGCATTTGGATGCACTTCTGGGTAATCCGCGGGGATGATGACACACAAGGTAAAGCGCTACATAGGGACGTCACTATCAAAGAATGGGGAAATGGCACCATCTTGTGGAATGTTTAAAACTATTTAGAAAAAAGCCTTCAAAATAATTCTCAGCTATAGTGAAAATATTGGTTTAATGTATTCCATCCATCCATCCATTTTCTACCGCTTATTCCCCTTTGGGGTCGCGGGGGGCGCTGGTGCCTATCTCAGCTACAATTGGGCGGAAGGCGGCATACACTCTGGACAACTCGCCACTTCATCGATGGGGCCAACACAGATACACAGACAACATTCAGACTCACATTCACACCCTCCATCCATTTCCTGCCGCTTATTCCCTTTTGGGGTCGCGGGGGTTCGCAGCCGAGTGTGAAGCGACCGGAATGAGAATCAGCACCTCCAAGTCCGAGTCCATGGTTCTCGCCCGGAAAAGGGTGGAGGGCCATCTCCGGGTTGGGGAGGAGACCCTGCCCCAAGTGGAGGAGTTCAAGTACCTAGGAGTCTTGTTCATGAGTGAGGGAAGAGTGGATCGTGAGATCAACAGGCGGATCGGTGCGGCGTCTTCAGTAATGCGAACGTTGTACCGGTCCGTTGTGGTGAAGAAGGAGCTGAGCCGGAAGGCAAAGCTCTCAATTTACCGGTCGATCTACGTTCCCATCCTCACCTATGGTCATGAGCTTTGGGTCATGACCGAAAGGATAAGATCACGGGTACAAGCGGCCGAAATGAGTTTCCTCCGCCGTGTGGCGGGGCTCTCCCTTAGAGATAGGGTGAGAAGCTCTGCCATCCGGGAGGAACTCAAAGTAAAGCCGCTGCTCCTTCACATCGAGAGGAGCCAGATGAGGTGGTTCGGGCATCTGGTCAGGATGCCACCCGAACGCCTCCCTAGGGAGGTGTTTAGGGCACGTCCAACCGGTAGGAGGCCACGGGGAAGACCCAGGACACGTTGGGAAGACTATGTCTCCCGGCTGGCCTGGGAACGCCTCGGGATCCCCCGGGAAGAGCTAGACGAAGTGGCTGGGGAGAGGGAAGTCTGGGTTTCCCTGCTTAGGCTGTTGCCCCCGCGACCCGACCTCGGATAAGCGGAAGATGATGATGGATGGATGGGGCCGCTGGTGCCTATCTCAGCTACAATTTGGCAGAAGGCAGCGTACACCCTGGACAAGTCGCCACCTCATCGCAGGGCCAACACAGATAGACAGACAACATTCACACACTAGTGCCAATTTAGTTTTGTCAATCAACCTATCCCCAGGCGCATGTCTTTGGAAGTGGGAGGAAGCCGGAGTACCCGGAGGGAACCCACGCATTTACGAGGAGAACATGCAAACTCCACACAGAAAGATCCCAGCCTGGGATTGAACCCTGACTACTCAGGACCTTCGTATTGTGAGGCAGACGCACTAACCCCTCTGCCTTAATGTATTCATTTTGATTTTTAGACCAAACTTTAATCTTAATACTGCCACAAGTGATCGTTTTATTGAGGAAAACAAATGGATGGATGGATGGATGGATGGATGGATGGATAGATAGATAGATAGATAGATAGATAGATAGATAGATAGATAGATAGATAGATAGATAGATAGATAGATAGATAGATAGATAGATAGATAGTACTTTATTGATTCCTTCAGGAGAGTTCCCTCAGGAAAATTAAAATTCCAGCATCAGTGTACAGAATTAAGATCAAATCTAAAAAGTAAATAATGGGTAAAATATTACAATAAGAATAGAAAATAAAGAGCAACAATGGGAATCAAAATATAATAGTAAAATAAGAATATAACAAGAGAAACTAGGCAGTAGTGACCATGTTTTGAAAAGTATTGCACTGTTATTGTTTTGCATCCCCTGTCATCATAGTACCCCTGACCCCTCCCCAGAGAGGAGTTGTACAGTCTAATGGCATGTGGGACAAAAGAGTTGCTTAAATACATTTAAATAATATGTAGAAACGAGACCGTCTTTTAAATGACAATTTTAAAGGAGCCGCTCAAGATCTGGCTCCATTTAAAGAGCCATAAAACCCATCTCCCCGTGATGAGGTGGCCACTTGTCCAGGGTGTACCCTGCCTTTCGTCCAAATGCAGCAGGGATAGGCTCCAGCAACCCCGCGACCCCGACAGGGACAAGCGGTATAAAATGGACAGATGGATGGAAATCCCATCTCTATTGAGGACACATCTCATACTATATATATCCGATTTATTTGCACATACAAAAGAGGTGCCTATCTCAGCTGACCCCCACTATTTATAGTCGTAATGGAGAGTGGGGGTGGTGCCTGAAATGTTTTCTTCTTCCTGGGGATGTAATAGAAATAATTAAGAATCACTGGCATAGCATTGAATAGCAGAGCTTATCATAAAATAGTAGCACATAGTGTAGCATAACATTCCCATAGAATAGTATGTTATAATGTGGCATAGGATAGAATAACATAGCAGAGTATAGCATAGCGTTGCATAAAATGGTAGCACTTAGTGTCGCATAATATTACATACCATAGCATTACATAATATATTATAGTATAACATAGGATACCATAACATAATATAGCATACACTGAAAAAAATTTGGAGTGCCATTTACTTAAAAAAAGCTAGGTAACAATTTCCACACAGAAATTCTTTGTAACTTTTACTCGGGAAATAGTCAAGTAAAGTTTACTTGCCAGCAATAATTAGTTTTTAGTAAAAAAACTCAAGTAAACATCACTAGAGATTTTCTTTCTTAGAGACAAAATTTACTCACTCTTTGATAGTAAATTTTACTTAAAACTACCTTTGTATCTACTTACAAAACCCTTAAAAAAATGCTTGATTTTCAGGACAATTTAACTAGTTTTTCTTTACTTTATTCGGGGCAATATTTAAGTAATATTTACATAATATCTAAGCTCCCACCTACACCACTTTAACATGGCCTACTGTTAATTAAATACAATTTTATCTTAACACATCTCCTACAAATATGAAATAACACACTTTCAAACAAGAGCACTTTTATTACATTTTCCAGCAGCATTACCAGACAAAACTTTATAAAACAGTTATTTTTTGTTTTAGAACATTCACAATAATGCGAACAATTACAGGTAAAAGACCCGATAAAATCTCCTGAATTGTAACTTTTAAGCACAACAGCAAAATCTTTCAACAAGTTACATTGACATGTACCGCTTCCACACACCAAAGAACAGCTATATGCTAAAACAGCATATGTACACTGTGGAAACACTCACAATAGAAGTTTATTTCGCAAAGACCGTACCTTGGGCGACATTTTCAAAACATCCAGCTCTAGAAACAGCTTCTGAAACTCTTCAAATGTATATTTCAGTTTCAGTGGGTAACTCAAGTTCATGGCATAGATTAAGCCCATGAGCAGAAGGCAACCCTTTGCCACGGTTTTGCAGTCATCCAGAACCTCTTTTCCTTCGACGATGACTGACACATGGGCAGGATTGTGGCCTTCCTGTGCTGCATTTCCACTGATGACGAGGATCTTGAGGACATGATGAACTGAGGCACCTACATCCTGTGAATAACACATGATTCTGTGCTCAGGAGTCAATATTATACACAGCCAGTTCATATAACCTACACATACAGAGACCACGAACGGCATTGGTTAAGTGCTGGGGAAGTATTTAGGTAACTATTGATTTTATTTTATTAATCTTTGTCTGGGTTAAACCAGGTTTGCACTTTCATTTGTCAGTGTACACTTCAGTCACTGAGGCAACCATCACTTTTTTCAACAAGATTGTCTAAAAA